>NW_023637603.1:409827-505270 GCF_015220235.1 Choloepus didactylus
GTGGAGGAGGACAGGTGACATAGCTGGAAGGACAGATCAACTAAACCAGGGTAGTTAGTCTTACTGAAATACTCATTTTTAATTCATGCCAAGCTTTTTGAGGCATGTTGTGGCAACAATATTTAACAAAATTATTCTCTTATCATTTCAGGGTTGAGCCTCAAGACAGGTAAGGCCTTCAGAGTTCAAGAAGATGTGAAGATAAAGACATGTATGTTGAGTGAGATATAGGTTAAAAATGATGATGTTAGATTTAATCTGGCTCTAGGCAAATTTCCAGATGAATGTTTCTACTAAGAACCCAGTATGACCCCTGAGGATTCAGGAAAGAAGGCAGGAAGCCAAGGTAACCCAGGCAATCAGCTTCTTATTTGAACTGCTACAGAAGCTTTTTGCCTGAAAATTCAACTTCACAACCTCCCTCCCACTGGACATGGTGTATCAGTGGCTGCCTGCAGGATAGTTCCCTGCTGGGAAGGTTGAACAACTGAGGGATTTAAGTGGTGGGCTTACTGCCATACAGTTATGCAGTGGAAATTTTAGCTCAAGATTCATCAGTTCCCTCTGAAAAATTAATATATACACACATATTAATATATATATATACACACACACATGTATACATATATATCTAAATCAGCCTTATTAAGGTATGCTTTACATACAATAAACTTTTGCCAACTTAAAATTTGTACAAGTCCATGAATTTTGACAAACATACAGTTGTGTAACTACCACCCTAATTAGATATAGAACATGTCCATTGCCCCCCCAAAATTCCTCCATTTCCCTTTGTAGCCATCCCCTTCCTTAACCCTGGGCAATCACTTACCTGTTTTCTATTCCTTCTGTTTTGTCTTTCTGGAATGTCTTAAAAAAGGATCATATAATATGTAGCCTTTTGAATCTGGCTTCTTCAGCTTTCCTCTTGAGAAAGAGGATGAGTGGCTCAAATTACCCCCTGAAGATAAATGGGCATTACATGCATTTTAAATTATTTTTCTTAGGGGTAGAATAGGGGATTGAAGACAGCTGGAGTGACCTACTGTCCTTAGCAATATTCTCCAGTGGCCTGGAATTGTCATGTGCAGGGTCAAGTTCTGGGCATCAACCAGGCCTACCTTGAGGATCTTCCAAAACATGAAAGTTCTCTTGTCACCAGCACCAGCCTTATTCAAAAATGCTAATAAATCTCTATGCGGGTACCTCCAGCATCTTTCTGCAGGGTGAGCCCAAAACTAATTGATGGGTAGTGATTAAAAAAGTAGGATTCAGAGTCAAGCAAAACCAGATGGGACTCTTGGTTCCACTGCTTACAAGTGGTGTGGCCTTGGGTAGTTTTCTTAACTTTTCTGAGACTCAGTGTCTTTTTCTGTAAAATGGGATAAAATGAAACTTGGTCAAATTCAATGATATGAAGAATATGAAGTGGCTAGGATAGCCTTTGGCACATGAGTTATTATCCCTGTGCCTCATTTTGAATAATAGATTCAGAGGAGTCATTGGGTTGACAAGATGTAAAGCTAATTGGAATTGTAGTGTATATTTTCTCTCCTATAATACTCATTGCAACTAGTGACTCTTTGAAGCAGGTGCCCTTTTGGCATGAAACATTTCCAAAGGCTTGAACATCCTGTCTTCCTCTTGAACTCCAACACTGATCATCAGCTCTGGTATTTTCTGTGTTCAGACTCGAAAAGATAGGCCAACATGAGCAGCAAAAACTGAGGCTGTTTCCCCTTTCTTTTGAGCCACTGAAAAGCAAATAGATGCACATGCTTTTCTACATGCTTTGCTGTGGTCAACAAAGGCAGCTGTCTTCTCTGAAGAGGGATAGGTAATTATTTGTGCTCCACTTTTGCTAAAATATATTTATCTTTTTGGGTTTGTTTACATCACTGGCCTTAAGAGTGTTTTTCTTCTCTTCTTGATTTCTGAACCACTGGAAGAGAAAGCCTGACAATGGTGGGGCTAAAGGTGACCGGCTCCTGAACTGCCTTCAGGATGATCTAGGAAAGTTCCAGATGTAAGCTCTTGGACATCACAGATAGATGTCATGCTGTGTAGCTTCCAGAATATGCTCCAGAATGCCCTGAAACAAAAGGGTGGATTGTAACACATCAGAAAATAAAAGGCAGGTATATTTCTAAAACATGCTTCCAGCCAGTGGGACAGAGAAGTTGTCCTGGCTCATCGGTGAGAGATGCTATTTGAATTGGCATTTGAGCTGCCTGACTCCACAGCTGTAGCTCAGGTTTTGTCACTTATCTCTGAAATCTGCATCTGCATATTCAGTTGGTACAGCTCTGAAAATCAAGGTCCTTTGTGGAGAAAGATGGCTTTCAATCTATCCAGAAGGGGAACTTTTCTTGGGTGCCACCCCTGGACATCTTAAAGCCAAAAGTTCCACTGTGAAGATGGTCTCTTTGAGCTCAACCCCTCTGAGGATGATTAAAGGAAAGACCAATATTGCATTTGGGTAATTCTGATATGGATACATGGAGTGGCAGAAGATGAGGATGAAACAATGGGTTTATATGCCATCAAAGGGATCTGCTTCTGGAGCCTCCACTTAGGAAATTCATAATGACTCCAAGTTTCTCAAATCTCTTCTCTTTTTAACTGGATTCTGTCAGCTCATGTGTTATTTTGGATGTGGCTAACAGTGTTGTATTTTTTTTAATTAAATTCAATTTTACTGAGATATATTCACATACCATACAATCATCTATGGTGGACAATCAACTCTTCACAATACCATCATATAGTTATGCCTTCATCACCTCAATCTATTTTTTTAAATTCAGCTTTATTGAGATATATTCACATGCCATACAATCACCCATGGTATACAATCAGCTGTTCACAATACCATCATATAGTTGTGCATTCATCACCCCAATCTATTTTTGAACATTTTCTTTATACCAGAAAGAATCAGAATAAGAATAAAAAATAAAAATAAAAAAGAACACCCAGATCATCCTCTCCCATCCTACCCTGTTTTTCATTTAGTCTTTGTCCCCATTTGTCTCCTCATCCATCCATACACTGGATAAAGGGAGTGTGATCCACAAGGTTTTCACAATTATACTGTCACCCCCTGTAAGCTACACTGTTATACAATCATCTTCAAGAGTCAAGGCTACTGGGTTGGAGCTTGGTAGTTTCAGGTATTTACTTCTAGCTATCCCCATACATTAAAACCTAAGAAGTGGTATCTAGATAGTGCATAAGAATGTCCACCAGAGTGACCTCTCAACTCCATTTGAAATCTCTCAGCCACTGAAGCTTTATTTCATTTCATTTTGTATCCCCCTTGCCAACAGTGTTTTTGCTACAGAATTATCCATGACTTATTTCTTCTTTACCTTGGTGGCTGTCATCAGTCAGTGTTCAGTACAAGAAACAGAAACAACTTCTTTTAACCAAGGTGCTGCAATCTGCTGTGTTAGATAAATCTCACAATCTCCATGCCTTAGCATAAGAGCATGTTTCCTTCTCCCCTAGTTCAGTGACCACTGCTTTCCCCATTTTGTCCTTGGTATTTACTTCCTTTAACATCTCCCTCATCCCCAAAACTTTTTTTTCATCTCTCAAGTTGTGGTTTTGCTTGGTGCCTGGTGATGGGAGAAGGCTTCTCTTCCAAGGTGACTCTCTTCCAAAAGGTGATGCAGGGACCTAGGTACAGCTTTCCCACCTGGGTACAGCTCTACCATCTTTTGCATATGGCTCCCTAGGTCACTGTGCTTGTTTGCATCAGGCAGTGAGAAGGGAGATGAATATGAGGATCTTAGGTGGGAGGTTTGTGTAGGTCAAGTCTGAAAGTCATGCCCAAGGCTCCTACTCACAATCCATAAGTATAGAGTTACATCTAATGGCAAGGGAGGCTGGGAAATATAGCATAGCTGGTTGCACAGGAGTAAAGGCAATGGGTTGATGAGAAGCCACTCATCACTCTAGGTTTTGCAAAGAGAAAAGGATTTAATACAGAGAATTAGGTGCTTATAAAATCATTGGAAAGGCTGGAGGTGAGGAAATTAGATGCTGTCATTTGACATTTGGCTTCAAGGTCACACCACTGCCTAACAATCCAGAAATCAAGAAACTGCATGTATTCCCCACATCCACCAAACTGACACTAGACAATGGAACAGAGTCCATCTGCTTACAACACTCACCTCTGTTGGTGCCCACTTACCCACCTTCTCCCCTAGTAAAATGGCATGCCTTCCACCTTCCAGATCCAGCATACATGGGTCTCATTGACCAGACGTAAAATACACCCAGACTGTAGCTTCAAAGGAGGCTGGGAAATGCAGTTTCACCTTTCCATCTCCTGGGAAGCAGGGAAGATGATAGAAGAGGCTGGAAATGGATGCCAAGGCCAACAGACAAAATCTGGCCCAGCCAACTCAATCAGTGACAACTGCTTTCCCCATTTGTGCTGCCTCCATTTTGTCCTTGGTGCCTGCTTCTTTTAACATCTCCTGCTTCTTTTAACATCACCCATCATGATTAAAAAAAATTTTTTTTTTTGCTCACACCCCAGTAACAGCTTTGCCTGGTGTCACCTTAATGGGGGTGAGTTTCTCCCCTGACAGTGGCCGCTCTCAATGAGTTTGCAAAGGGAAGCTGATTTTGCAACTTGATAGCTGCCCACCACCTGTCAGGCTCCACCAGAGGGCATTTGAAGAGCACCACATGGGGAATCATTCTCAGGTGACCAACCAGATCCTAGGAAAGGCTGAGGCTCCTCAAGTCCTTTTCACCTCTGAGTAAGAATCTCTTCTTCTCATGAGATCAACCAGAAACTTCCAGAATTGGGGGTATGCACTGTCCTCTATTTTTGCCCCTGTCCATCATCCCTGAAATACTGGCTGATATTCTCTCAGGCAGATCTACAGGGTCCTTTGGTTGACAGGTTGCTCTTGGGAAGTGGTGCTTTGCTTGGATCTCCCAAGGTAAGGGTGCCAAGTGGGTCCCCCAGTGCTTTCAACAGGCTCAGATCTGCACCAGAAGAGAACACTGCTGTGTTATGGTAGCACTGTGCTCTTTGAATGATGCCACACTGTTCATCAGTTTTCTCAGAACCATCTTGGGCAGGGCTGTATCACAGCAAGTTCCTGGCTCCACTGTAGCATCTGCCTCTTGCTGAAGCTGCAGTAGCAGATTTCCTAGCAGCATCTCAGAAGCCAACAAGCAAACTGCAGAACTGCCCTGGAGAGGAGGAATTCTGGCAGAATAAACCCAGGGAATTAGTTGGGGAAAGGAAGTTGATAATAATGGTGTACTAATTCCTGCTGAATAAAACATTCAGAGAGCTTTCCTTCTCCTAGCAGAAAGATAAAATACTCTGGTGGCAATAGGATGGTAGTTCTTTTTAAAAGTTGTTTTTAATAAAAGTCAGATGGTTGCAGTCATTTTGACCCCAACACTGTTCCCCGATTCTATACTGGGCATCCAGTGGGTAGGCATGAGACACCATGTCCCAGGGCCAAAATGAGGCTCTCATTTAAGCAGCAGGGAAATGGCTGTTAGAATGAATGGGGCAAGAGCCCAGAGAAGGTATAACCAGCTGCAAACAGACCAGTAAATATGGCTGTTAAACCCCTGGTAGGTAATTCCACAGTGAAGCAGTTAATGGTGTTGGCATTTAAGTGGCTCTTAGTAGACTCGGGATTCCATGCACCCATTTTAGAAGTACCCTGGAAGCTCTTTCTGGGTGCTGCCCCAGTCTTCATTTGGCTGAAGAACCAGCCAGCAGCAAAGCTCTGATTCACACATCTACGGTCACTACCTGCAGGGAGGAAACTTCATTTTTGTCAATAGAAGAAAGGAGATTCTGCAGTAAGCCCCAGCACCTGTGGGCATCCCAGAGGTGGTGCTTCCCTTAGCCCTTCCCTGCCTGGTTGAGGATGGCAGCCTGGCATGTCATGCATTCCCAGCATGCAGCTATCATTAACCCCAGGTGGACAAAACCTAGAATCACTTAATCTTAGAGGTTTGATGTGTTTGTGTCAGGTTCTTCTCTTTAAACCTTCTGATGAAGTTGAGAAGGAAGGGTGCTTTTCCTTATGAATGGAGCTCACCAATGAGAGGATGGAGTGGGCTGCTGGGTGCCTGGTGTGTGGCCCCAAAGCTGAGCCACTGAGATCCACTCTCTTGCCTTAGGGATTTGTTCAGCATTAAAATGCAAATATCTTTGGCAAGGAGAACTTATTCAGAGTGGTCCATTTTTTGCAGCTTGCCTGAAATATCTGAATAATGGGGAGCTTCAAGACTTTGGGTAAGGTGGGGGTAAGTGTAGAGGAGGGATATCCCTGACAGTTTACAGGATGCAGAAAAGAGCAGGAGATGTGTGAAGGACACACTTTCCCTGACATCAGCTCCCACCCTCTCCCCTGCACATCCGGGAAAGAAACTCTTGATTTTCTCTTCTTGTTTCTCATAGGTATTAAAAACCAAACAACAATCACCATCTCTTAAAATGCTACTTGCTGCACAGTGATACTGTACCCTGCTCACTGAGATCTACCATTCTGTGTAGGAAGGGTGACTAGACATCTTCATTTGCTGGGAAAAACTGCTTTTGCTGGTTGTGGTGATCTAATTATTAATAGTAGCCCTTTTCACTCTCAATATGGTCCCAGTTCAAACAATAAATCATGCAGTCATTTTATACATAGGCACTGCATAGGAAAATATCATGTGTTTTGTCTCTTTTATCTGTTTTTTTTTTCTTGCTTTGGGGGAGCAGCAAGGAGACACCTGCTTCTACTTTCACATAGCAGTTTAGTGACAAGCAGAAAAGTGAGTTGATTGGGGATTGTTCCAGTTTGCTAATGCTGCTCTTATGCAAAATACCAAAAATGGATTGGCTTTTATAAGGGGGGCTTATTTGGCTACAAATTTACATTTCTAAGGCCATAAAAGTGTCCAAACTACGGCATCAACAACAGGATATTTTCACTGGAGAATGGCTGATGGCATCTGGAACACCTCTGTCAGCTGGGAAGGCACATGGCTGGCATCTGCTGGTCCTTTGCTCCCTGGTTCTGGTTTCAAAATGGCTTTCTCCAAATATCTCTGGGCTTGTCTCTCTTAGCTTCTCTGGAGCAAAACTCCAAATGTCTCCAAGCATCTCTAAGCATCAGCTCCCAAGCATCTCTCTCAAAAGTCTGTCTCAGCTGCTCTCTTATAGAACTCTAGTGATTTAATTAAGACCCACCTTGAATTGATGGGGTAACACCTCCATGGAAATAATCTAATCAAAGATATCACCTGCATTTGGGTGAGTCACATCTCCATGGAAACACTCAAAAGTTTCCACCCTAAGATTGGGTTGAAATATCATGGCTTTTTTGGGGGGGACATAATATATCCAAACCAGCACAGGGATAGGAAAAGAAAAAGAGATCAAGCTGCATCCAACAATGCAGATGAAAACAGAATTTGAGGTTCCTGATTCCTTGCAAGGAATGCTCTGCTGCTCACTGGCTCCACTACTCAGTACTAAAGCTGCTGTAGCCCGGCAGCAGGGGAGAAGGCTTGGGAACCTGAAGCAGTGGATTCATCCACTGCAGATCCAGTGGCCTGAGTGGAACTCTTTTGGCCTAATATGCTAATGATGTGGTTATGTGGAAAGGGTATCAGGTGACAGAGCTCAAGGGGGTAGGACACAGTCACATCTCTCCCCAGCCCCAGCAGTGAAGTTAAGGCCAACAACTCATCCTGGCTACTGCAGCTGGGAAGGGTGGGCCTGTGGAAGTAGGTGTCTTAGTTTGCCAGGTCCTGCTATGATAAATAACACATAATGCATTGGCTTAACAGTAGGAATTTATTGGCTCATGCTTTGGAGGAAGTCTAGAAGTCCAAAATCAAGGCATCAGCACAGCCAGGCTTTCTCCAAGTTCTGGTGCTGGCTTGCGGCAATCCTTGGGGCTCCTTGGCTTGCATCTCTGTCTCTGCCCCATGGTAATGTCCTTGGTTTCCCCCTGTGACTTTCTTTGACTTCTGGCTTCTTTTTTTAAAGCCTCCAGTAATCTGGATTAAGGCCCACCCTGATTCAGTTGGACCACACCTATATAGGATTTTAGAAGTTCCTATTCAGGAATGAGTCTGCCCCTTAAGTGATAATATATCTTTAAATTTACCATTTACAAATGGGTTCCCACTCCAAAGACATGCAGGTAATGATTTAAGAACATGTCTTTTGTTGGTGTGGATGATCCAGTCATGAACATTGTAGATATACTGCTGAGTGAAATAAGTCAGACACAAAAGGAGAGACATTGTATGTTACCACTAGTATGAACTCCCAGAACAATGCAAAATCAATATCTTATAATGTAGAATACCTGGGACCTAGAGATGGAAGCTAGTGAAGGAGGAATGATAACCTAAAACATTATGACATATTAATGAGGGTCAATTTAAAGGCACGGGAATGGATAGCAGTGATGATTTTTGTTAACTGGATTTAAGTATCAGAGCTTCACTGAAGGTGAACAGGATTGAAATGGGTTTTTAAAAGGCATGTATCCCATGGATCAACACTACAAATATAGAGAGGTGCTTGCAGGGTATACTTCTAAGTAATGACATTGGTACAGGCAGTTGACAAGAGAGTGGTATATGGGAAAAATCCATTCTATGGACTATAATTAAAAGTAATACTGTAATCGCAGCACACAAACCCTAGGGACAAATATTTAAGGGCTAAAAAGAGCTGTGGAGTGAGTTGGGTCATGAGAACTGTTTAAAATGCAGAGTGACAAGGACTGTAGAACTAAGTGATGATAACTGGGATACTGATTGACTACTGTGGAAGAACATATGCTGTGTGAAATCTGGGACCCCCTACTTTATAAGTCAAAAACTCAATCTTGAGGCTTGCTCTTGTGAAACATGGTTGTAAAGGGGAGGCTAAGCCCACCTATAATTATGAGTAGGGTCATCTCCAGAGAACCTCTTTTGCTGCTCAAATGTGGACCTTCTCTCTCTGAGCCCAACTCTTCAAATAAATTCAGTCACTCTCTGCCGGACATTGTGAGAACTCTGGAGGTGAGTGAGTCTCCTGGCAATGTAGGACACAGATTCCAGAAATGAGCCTGGCCCTGGAATTGAGGGGTTTAGAATGCCTTTTTGACCAAAGAGGGGGGGAGGGAGAAAGGCAAAAACATAAGGTTTCAGTGGTTAAGAGATTTCAAATAGAGTTGAGAGGCTGTCCAGGAGGTCACTCCTATGCAAGCTTCAGCTACGTATACCAAATGGACATAGTATGACAACCTCAAGTGAACTGCAGTCCCAAAAACCCTAAATAATTCCTGGCTCCTTAACTGAGACTCTACAAAAAGTTTCAGTCACAAACTTTGTTCCTATGCAACTTAAATCCTATAGAGAACTCCTATGCTAGCTAAGACCCAAAACCCAGAAGCAACAGCCTCTTCAAGAAAATCAACCAGTTGCATCCCGTTTTCCTATAATGTCAGCACCCCTTTTCAACATGAACAAGTTAGGGTGGGGGAGGGGTTGGGGTTGGTTTGGGAGAGAGCTGATAAGAAGGGCTGAAGGTGGTAAGGCAGGACTGGGCCCTGGCCTGGGGCCTGTTTAAGGGCTGGTCCTTGGGTGGGGGAGGAACTGGGCTTGGGAAGGGGGAGAGGACTGGGATGATCATGAGGTGGGGGAGGAACCAGGCTTCTGGTGGGGAGAGGGGACTAGGCTTCTCCTGTGGTGGGGGGAGCTGTGCTTGGGGTGGGGAGAGGGAACTGGCTGGTCCTGGGGTGGGGTGGGGGCTGGGAGTGGGGTGGGGTAGGGACTTTGGCTTTAGTGTCGGGAAGGGGTGGGGGCTGCCAGATGGGGGCCGGGCTACTCCCCCCATGACTACACCCACCAAATTGCACAGCTCTGGGATGGGGAAAGGTGAGACCAGGGTCCACCTCCACATGTCCACTTTCCTCCCTCAGATTCGGGGTGCAGGGCCCGGTCTGTGGTGTGTGCTGAGCTCAATAGAAAAAGGCGAGGGTAGACCCTGGAGGCCCTCTCCCTCCTCCAGAGGGGATGTCTGACCTGGTCAGCCCCCACGCCCACTGCGCTTTACCCCATTTTTATTGCCCCAGAAGCGGCAGCCCCCTCCCCCACTGGCTACGCCCTTAGTTTTTCTTCTCTCCAGAAGGTTCTTTGCTTAGCCATCCCCTGGCCTTTTGTTCTTCAGTAGCTTCTACAGAAGCAAAATCTTCCTGTCCCCTCCCTACCCATCCTCCGGCAATCTTAACAATTAGTTCAGATTTCTCTCATCATTTTCTTACCTCACAAACAAATCTTCTCCAAAGTCTCACCAGGGCCAGAAAACTCTGAACGCATGATGGCTGCAGGGAGCGGGACGAAAGGGACGGTGAGCCAGGAGAGGGTCATTGTGGAGCCGAAGCACCCCATCCCCAGATACGAGTCTTCGCTGTCCCGCCTTGTGTCTGCGGAAACTGACCGCTGCCCGGGGCCCGAAGCGTGCGCATACGCCTGACCCTCTTTGTCAGGCGCTGGGCCCTGGCAGCCAATCAGCGGGCGCAGTGGGTCCACGTGCGGGGAGTCAGCAGTGCCGGGGCCTGAGGGGGCGCAGTTGTCGGGGCGTCGCCTGGGAGCGCTGCTGCCCCAGGTCACCGCCGGGAGCTCCAGGACTGCCTTGGACTGGAAGGTAAGGACACCTTCTTTTTGCTACCTAGAATTGCCCCCCGCATTCTCTTAGGGGAGGTGGGAGGGATTATGTGGGGGAAGCCCCATGGGTCACAACATTGCTCTCAGTCGGTTGTGTCCCGAAGGTTCTGTTACCTGCCACGGAGCTCCGAGGGGACTGTGTGGCGACCCCAGGTGGGTCCCTTTCAACTTTCCTTCCCGGCCCTCATTCCTACTCCCTCCCCTCAGGGGACAGACCCCTCTGCTCCCCTGGGGACCTGGTCACCCTTCTCCTCCCCCCACCCCTGAGGCTTCGCTCTCCCCGCAGTTCCCACCTGCTCTCCTGGAAAAGGGCGGAACTAGGCCCTTAGTGACCCTTCCCTCCTGCCCCGACCCCCCCTCGGAGGTCTCTCTCTCTCTCTCTCTTTGTTTTTGCTGTTTAGTATTGTTTTTCTACATATGGCCTTTGGATACAGAAAAGCCCTGTACAGTGTTGACTTTGTGTCACACTCTGGTTGTGCTGAGGAACATCAGTTACTAAGAGCAGAATTTTAAAATGACAGAACCTCTACCTTTAGGCAGGCCCTCTTGCTTTCTTTATACCGGGAAGGTCTTGGATCCCTGAAAGTTGATGATTGTTTTTCTCCCTTAGGTTTTCCTTTTTAATTTATTGATCGTGCTTCCCTCTGCTATAATGAAGACATTCCATGGTGAGAATAAATCTGAAATGCAGAATCTAGGAAGCAAAACCATAGAATTATAGAATCATCTTTCTTTTCTTCTGCCAGTGTTTTTTTTTAACCAATTATGATTTAATATTTATCAGATGTCTAAATATACAAACAGCAATTTTTAAAACATGTGAGTAGTTGGCCTAACAAAATTAAAACACACAGTAAATTAATCCCTCCCATAATTTGTACAAACTACATGATTTATTAAAAAAACTTATTTTTAAATAATTGCACATTAACAGAAAGTTGCAAAAATAGTACAAAGAGGTCCTGTGTATCCTTTGCCCAGTTCCCCCTTATGGTAAACATATAAATATACATCAATTACATAACTATACTACAGTATCAAAACCAGGCACGTTCCATTAGTACAATCCACAGAACTTATTCAGATTTCACCAGTTTTATATGCACTCATGTGTATGTGGGTAGAGTTCTTCAATTTTATCACATGTGTATAAATTAATGAAGCAATCACCACAGAGATTACAGAACTGTTCCACTAAGATCCTTGGTGCTATCCTTTAGTCACACCCACCCCTTTCCACTGCTCCTCACCTAGTCTTCACTGTGACCAATGCCTGACCATCAATGATCTGTTCTCTGGTTCTATAATATTGTCACTTTAAGATGACTATATAAAAGAAGCCATAAAGTCTGTGACTTTTGGAGATTGGTTTTTTTTTTTTAATGCTGCCTAATTCCCTTAAAAGCCATTCAAGTAGTTGTAAACATTAACAGTTCTTTTCTTTTTATTGCTGAGTAGTATTCCATCATAAGGATTATATGAATGTACCACAGTTGTAACTACTCATCCATTCTTTGTAAGACATTTTTGTTCTCCCCGAGTTTGCCTATTACAAATATTGCTGCTATGAAAATTAAGTTTTGGGTCTTTGTGTGTACATAAGTTTTCATTTCTCTGGGATATCATTTCCCTGGAGTACAACTGCTGTGATGTATGGTAAGTGTCTGTTTAGTTTTTTAAGAAACTGTCAAATTGTTTTCCAGAGGGGCTGCACCACTTTATCTTCCCACCAGTGATGTATGAGAGGTCCAGTTTCTCTGGATCCTCTCCAAAGGTTACTATTGTCATTTTTATTGTAGCTTTTCTAATAGGTTTGTAGAGAGACCTCATCATGGTTTTAATTTGCATTTCCCTAATGGATAATGATGTTGAACATATTTTCATGTGCTTTGTCACTTGTATAAACCTTCTTGGGAAAATGTCTGTTCATGTGTTTTACCAAATGACTTTTTTTAACTGTTGAGGTTTTTTTTAAATATCAGTTTTATTGAGATATATTCACATATCATGCAGTCATACAAAGTGTACATTCACTTTTTCACAGTACCATTATATAGTTATGTGTTCATCACCAAAATTAATTTTTGATTAACTGTTGAGTTTTGACCGTTATTTATATACTCTAGATCTGAATACTTTGTTGGATATGTCTACAAATATTTTTTCACAGTCTGCACTTTTTCTTTATATAGTTTTTACAGAATTTTAAAGACAGAAAGTTTTAAATTTTGATGAAGTTCAATATACCAGGTTTTTCATGTATAGATCTTGCATTTGGTGCCACGATTCTTCATCTAGCCCTATGTCCCAATGATTATCTACTATATTTTCTTTTAAAGGTTATGTTGTTTTAAAATTTACATTTAAATCTATGATCCAATTTGAGTTAAATTTTGGATAAGATCCATCCTTTTAGTTTCGACCTATTTGTTTCTTCAAATCTAAAGTATGTCTCTTGTAGAGCACATATAGTTGGATTATGTATTTTTATCCATTTTGCCAATCTTTTCCCTTTAATTGGGGAGCTCAATCATTTACATTTAATGTAATTATAGATAAAATAGGATTTACCCTGCCATTTTGCTATGTTTTCTCTATGCCTTAAGTATTTTTTTTTGTTTCTGAATTTCTTCATTAATGTCTTCTTATGTATTGGACATTTTCTAGTGTACCATTTTAATTCCCAAGTTATTTCTTTTACTATATATTTTTAATTTTCTTATTGGTTGCCTTGGGGATGACAATTAATACCTTATAACAATCTAGTTCAGATTAACAGCAACTTAAATGGAATAGCATACAAACACTTTGCTCTAAATATCTCCATTTCCTCCTTTGTGATGTTATTTTCACACCAAATACATACTTTAACATTGTATTCCATCAACACAGATTTGTAACTGTTTCTTTATACGGCTGTCTTTTAAATCAGTTAGGAGGAAAAAAATACATGTTTATATGTTTATTGATGTAGTTACTTTTACTGGTGTTCTTTATTTCTTTATACAGATTCAAGTTACTATTGGTTTTCTTTCTTTTCAGCCAGAAGGACTCCTTGCACTATTTCTCATAGAGCAGGTTTGCTAGTGATAAATTCTCTCATGGTTTCTTATCTGGGAATGGCTTAAATTTTCCTTCTATTATGAAGGACAGTATTTCTGGATATAGTATAGAATTTTTTGGTAGACAATCTTTTTCTTTCAGCACTTTGAATATGCCATCCTATTGCCTTCTGGCTTCCATGGTTTCCAATGAGAAATCAGATATTCATTTTATTGAGGATTCCTTGCACATGAAGAGTCACTTCTTTCTTGCTGTTTTCAAGACACTCTCCTTATCTTTGGCTTTTGATAGTTTGATTCTGATGTGGCTTTGAGTTTATCCTAGTGAGTTCATTGAGCTTCTTTGATTGCAGACTAGTGTTTTTCAATTTTGCAATGTGTTCACCCATTATTTCTTCACTTATTCTTTCTGCCCCTTTCTCTTAACTCCTCTCCTTTTGAGTCTCCCATTATGCATATGTTGGTATGCTTATTGCTATCTCACAGGTGTCTGCCTTCTTCCTCTTTGACTCATTCAACAAACAATTGTCCCTGGTTGGCTGCAGATGCTCAAGAGGAACACACTGGCTCTAATTGGTGAGGCTTAGCTGGGAAAACAGAAAAAGAAAACCCACAAGATATTGTTTTGAAGTAAGAAGTTGTATCTAAGTCTTAAAGAAAGCAGGCAGGATGACATAGGAAATGACAAAGGCAGGGGAACTTGAAGGAATAGTGCTCTGGGCATTGGGACACTGCTCAAGTCCTGATGTAAAGTGTTTGGCCAGTTTGATAGCAAGAAGAAGCCATGGAAATGAGGGCAGAGAGGAGGGAGATAAGATGGGCAGGGAGGGAAGCAGACAGATCATGGGGTAGAAGAGATAAGAGGGCTGGATGTTTTACTAAATGAAAAGAGGATCCAGTGGTCTTTGCAAGTCCTGATTCATGTTTTATAGCTCACTAGGGTGATGCTGGAAGGGAGCTGCTATGGAAGAAGGGAGAACCTGAGCAAGCATGACTCTCCTGGCTTGGACAAGGCATAGTCAAGGAGAGCCACAGAGGTGGACAGATGTGGGAGGTGTCATGGCATTGTCAGGTTGCAGGAGGTTCAGGTGTGGGGCATGAGGGAAAGCATGGCTGGAGGATGACTTCTGGAGTTATGATATAATCAGTCAGGCCACTGATCGTTGTTTATATGGTGATGAGTTGAATGGTAGAGGAACAGTGCCAAGGGAAAGAGAAAGTGCTTTTTTGGGCTCGTGGTACTTTTTGGATGAGTTAACCTACAATGAAAAGATGTTATAATGCTTGAAAGCAAAATATTAGTTCACAGGATTGATGATACAATGTGATCGTCTCTTGCAAAATTATGTATGAGTATAACATTCATTCACTCATTATTTCAAATAATTCTTTCCAAATGTTTATCATACTGGATATAGGATGGGGAGTGAAAGTTACACAGGCCCCACCATCAGGGAGTATACATAATGCATATATGTGACCATCTTAAATAAGCATGCTGAGATGTGCGGCAGAGGGTCTTTACAATAATGACACTGGTTATCATAAAGTGGTAAGAATTTCAGTTATATTTCCATCTGACTTGTAAACTTTTTCTATGATTTTCTTTTCCTTGACCAGTGACAAAATAGAATTATCTTTATTTGGAGAAAACAAGAGTCAACCTGTACCATATTAGAATGCTGATGAGGAAGACTATAAGAAGCTTCATGAAAGGAAAAATAAGGAGCAGGTGTATTGGAAAATATCGTCTTCTGCAGCTTGCCTGAGACTGAGGGAGGCCGGGTCTCCACTAACTGGTGCAGGGATGACAGGGGAGAACTGAGACAGGGAAGTAATTTTTTCTGTGCCTGAAGCTGAAAAGAAGGACTTCTCCACCTAACCATGACAGGGATAGAAATCAGAGAACACTTACAAATTATGGGGAACACTTTGATTTCACTTGTATAGGATTTTCTGTCTAGACTCCTCCAAGGTCATTGTGAACTCTAAGGCTGTCTGTCTTAGTCAGTGTGCTCTAGAAAAATAGAATTGGCAGGATTGTGTGTGTGTGTGTGTGTGTGTGTGTGTGTGTGTGTGTGTGTGTGTGTGTGTGTGTGTATGCATGTAAAGCAACATTTATATTAGGTATTAGGGAATGTGATCCTAGGGGCTGCTAACTCTGAATTCCATGAGACAGTCCACAAGCTGGAAATGCCAATTAAAATGATGCTACAGCTGAATCCTAATTCCCCAGGGGAAACTGGCTGACTGAAGTTGAGGCAGAGATTCTTCTTTCTGGTTTCTGAAATCCCCAGTTCTTACACTAACACCTCCAACTCATGCTGATTGGGTGAGGAGGCTGCCCACATTGCTGAGGGCAACCTCCTTTGTTGATGGTAGATGCAGTCAACTTTTTATAGATGCACATCCATGTATGAAACACCCACAGAGTAAAAATCAGGCCAGTGCCTGTCTGACCAAGCAACCAGACACCATGAACTAGCCAAGTAAACACCTGAAATTAACCATCACGCTGTCTTAGGAGTCTTTCAGACACTGAGGCCGAAAAAGATAAACCACTTTCACAAGAGATACAACATTAGAAAGTGGCTGAAGCAAGTTGGAGCCTGGTGCTGCTGAGTCTTTGTCCAGAGTACTTTGCTCTGGCACAGAGCTTCACTGGACATCCACATGCCTGTGACACCCAGTGCACACTGGGTTCCTGATTTAATGCACCCTCCCAAAGTGACCTCTATACTCCTAATCTACTTCAGGATTAAGTGGAGGCAGAGGTCATCCCTGAGCATGGTCTTGGAGAGAATTCAGGATGGGCTGATCTGTGTTCCATGATTGTGTGCCCTGGTGGCAGAACCACCATTCTAAAATCATTTTGAGTTTGCCATGATTGAGCTCTGATTGGGGGGGTGGGGCAACATTATTACAACCCAGTCTCAGGTCTCAGGCCTCCTGCAGGGTCTGGATTTGCAGAGAGCAGGGGAACTGTCCACATGAATGCGAAGGGGATGGGAAGGCTGAGTGTGGCAGGAGAGAAGTGACTGAGGGCCAGGTGCTCACTGATGCCTGGTGCCTTTGCAGCTCTGTATCCCCCACTTCTTACATGGGTGAGCTATCCCCCCACTACCTTCCTACCTAGTCTGCTGAGTGCCAAACCTCAAGTTCTCAGAGCAGATGGGGGTTAAAAATTGTCAGGGCTCAGGATCCAGCAGATGAAGGCCCCTCCTGCATCCCAGAAGATGGAGAAGGGATAAGAGAAGACTGGGGACCCCAGTGCCGGCTGTGGGACTTGGGAGGCAGAGTTCTGGGGAATATCCCCATGGCCTGGACTCCAGTCCCTTCTCCCTCCTTGCTTTCTTCACACTTCAGAGGCACCAAAGGAGGAGACTATCAGGGGACTCTAGGCTCAACCTTTTCTCCTCCTCCATGGGATCCCCCGGGGTCATGACCCTAACCTCATCTGGCCCTGCATCTCTCCCTCCTCTTAGGCCCATGGCTCAGTCTGCCCTGACTCAGCCTCCCTCAGCATCTGGGGCTCCATGACAGAGGGTCACCATCTCCTGCTCTGGAAGCAGCAGCAACATTGGGAATTAGAACCAGATCTCCTGATCCTAGCAGCAACTGAGCATAACACCCAAACTCCTGATTTACACCATCAGTTCTCAGACAGCTGGGGGTCCCACCTCACTTCTCTGGCTCCAAGTCTCAGAATGTGGCCTCCCTGAGCATCTCTGGGCTCCACCTTTAGGCCAGGACACGTCATCATTGTGGGTCACCTGGGGACAGCAGCACTTACGCAGTAGTCCAAGACTGCAGAAAAGTGAGGCCAAAACCTCCCACATCCTCCATCCCAGTTTCACCCCATCCATAGAGCTGGACAGTGATCCCTGCTGTCTCTTGTGCTCCTCATCCCAGGGCTGCAGATACTTTAGGGACGGGGCTCCCCACACTGCTTTTGCTCCTTATAGCAAAGAGGGAAAGAGAAGCTGTCTCCGAGGGGACTTGAGTTGACACAAATGAAAGTGACCCAATGGCCCCTGTCTTAGTTTCCCATTGCTGTGAAATGACTTCCACAAACAGACATCTGCAAACAGCTCTAATTTTTTAGCTCAATCTTGACAGGGTCAAGGGCCTGGGCCCCACTTGGCTGCCCCTCTCTGCTCAGGGACTTATCAGGGGGTGAATCTAGGCCCTGGGACAACTGCAGCATCCTCAGGGGGACCAACTGGGGAAGAACTTGCAGGGCTACCACGGGGTTGTCTCCATGGGGCATTCACAGCAGGGGCCTCTGCTTCCTCAACAGCCTGCTACGGAGTCTTATAAAATAGCTGAATTTAGAGAGAGACATCCCAGGGCCTTTGCTGTATTTTATTGTTTAGAAAAAAGTCTCAGCTTCTTCCCAGATTTGAGAGGAGGGGCACATCTTCCACAGCCTGTGAACAAGGGGTGTGTGTTTGTGTTGGTTCATTTTGATTTCAACTTCAAATCCATTTTTAAGCCTCCTGTGAAAAGAACCTGCAAATTTTTTTAAAACTTTTTTATTGTGAAATTTAACATATGTAACGTAACAGTAGTAACATTCAAAGTATGATTTAACACAACTTCAGAGTGTTGTGGGTTACAGTTCCACAGTTTCAATTTTTTCCTTGTTGTGAAATATAAGATATATAAAGAAAGGTGATAACTTTCAAAGTACAATTTAATGGGTAGGTATAGAGCAAATTTCAAAGAATGTTTTGGCTTAAAATTCCACCATTTCAGTTACTTCCTCTAGCTATTCTAATACCCAACATCTAAAAAATATACACAAAGATTCAGTATTCATAATCCTTTGTTAAATCTCACCTTGTCTGTTGCTACCCCTTCCTCTGATTTAATCACTTTCTCAAACTTCTGGGGTGTCTAGGCAGTGACCACCCTAACTTGTCCCCTGGACAAGGAATCAGCTGGGCAGCCCAAGGGGGCCAGTGGGGATGGAGGGCCATCATGGGGGGAGGGGAAGGTGACCTCACGGGGAGAGAAGGCGGTGATGTCACAAGAACCAGGCTGAGTTCTGCCAGCTGATTGGTGGGTGGGTTTGGGGGCGGGGCCTGGACCCAAGGCAGTTGCCAGGGCCTGAGGCTGAGCAGAAAGGCTGAGTGAGCCGAGAGGGCGCCGCTGCTGCTGCTCCTGCTCCTTCTGGCCGACCTGCTCAGGTCAGTTGAGGGGTCCTCCCTTGCACCCCACCCTGTACAAGGAACTCTGCCCAAACAATGGGGACCCCTTGGATGGCACTCCCCTTCACTCTCCTTTTTGGGCTAGGGAATCCATGGACCTGCACTTGACATCCCATGTACCCCCTCCTGCTTGGAGAACCCTGTTCCAACCATCCACCGTTGAGCCCTGCTGATTCACCAGCAGTCATGGACCTGTACTTGAAGTCCCTTAGTAGAGCTTCCACCTGCACAACCCCTGTCCCAAATGTCCAGCTTTGAGTCCCTGATGATCCACCAGCAGCTGGAACCCACATTCGCTGATCCTTGGAACACCTCCCACCTGTGGAACTCCTGTCCCAACCATCCAACTCAGAGCCACCACTGATCCACCAGCAGTTGTGGACCCACACACGATGCACTTTGGATGACATCCCACCTGCAGAACTCCTGTCCCAACTGTCTGCTTTCAAGCCCCTGCTGATCCACCAGCAGTCATGGAATCACACTCACTGCCCCTTGGATGAACTCCAGTGTGCAAAACTCCTGTCTGAACTGTCCACCCTTGAGCCCTGCTGACCCACTGGCAGCCACAGACCCACACTCAGTGAACTTTGGATCACCTCCCACCTGAGGAACTCCTTTGCCAATCATCTTAGAGCCCCCACTGATCCACCAGCAGTCATGGATCTACATTTGATGCCCCTTGGATGACCTCTAACCAGCCGAATTTCTGTCTCAACTTGGTCCAGCCCCAAGCCTTGGCTCCCATGGCACTGCCAGCCCTTCTGTGCCCCCTGACAAGTTCTCTATCTCTTCCAGGCCTGGAGCTCATGAGGCAGCTGTGTCCCTGCTATGTGGCTGGGCTGGCCCAGCCCTGCCCAAGCAAGGGATTGGGCCCACCCCAGAGACATTACACCTGGCCAGGGGCTGCTGGGCCCCCAATCCTGTTATTTTCTGGTCCCTCTGGACTCTGGGAACCCCCCACACACACTGCCCTCTCCTTGGCCTCCATCCTTCCTGGTGTCCTTGGCCACTCTGCCTTTTCTTCAGTCTGCCATGCCTGGAGCCACGTGCTGACCCCTTCTCTTCTCAACCTGCACTCACCTCCTGGGTGCTAGTGCTCCTCCTCCAAGCCATCTGCAAATCCTGCCAGGACCACCTCAAAGTCATATAACACATCCGACCCCCTCTCACCACCTCCACATCACATGCAGGGGCATCTCTGCCTGTGCTACCAGAAAACCTGAACTGGCCATCCTATCTCCATCCTCATGCCCTGGAGCCTGTTCCACCAAGGCCACCAGGTGGTCCCACTCTTGCCCAGTGGCCATGCGTATGTGGGCAGGGGTGCCAGCTGCCGCACATTCCCCTCTGGTGGAAGGAGAGGCTGTTGGCTCTGCACCCCTGCCCCCCCACCTGCTAACCTCCTGGCTTGTAGAGGACAGGCCACCATGTAAGCCAAGGTGCCAGCCCTTCCTCCCCCAGCCCTAGCTCCTTCCCCAGGATTCTTGCCCTGCCCTTTGCTAATTCAGTGAACAGGGTGGTGTGAGCCCCTCCCTGTGTCCTGGTGTTTCACAAACTCTGGGATGACTTGTCTGGTCACCAGTTCTGGGTGACCAAGGATACCATGAGTGTGACCCCGGTGGTTGCCAGCATGGCATCTCATGGAAAATCTGCTCTGCCTGTCTGTGGGACAGGTCCTGCAGGCAGGGGGCAAGCTGCCCATCCATCACATGAATCAATTACTGTTTGCTTTGGGCAGGCAGGGCCTCAGAGAACTGACGTGCAAATGCATGCCTGTGCTAATGGTGATGCTCACGTCCCGCAGCCCCTGCTTTGCTGCAAGAGGGGGTCAGGCCCAGAGCTTTGGGGATGCTGGGCTCCCTTCCAGGCCTGGTTCCATGACACTGTGGCTCTCCCTCCCCTGGACCATGGTGGAGGCTATAATGTCAGCCTGCAGGGCCCTGGTCCTGGGCAATGCTGGGCTTGCTCTGCTGCCCTGAGCCCCCATGGCTGACTAGCCCCTGTGAGGCCAAGATCTGGCTCCAAGCATCCTCTGTGAATCCAGACTCAGCCCTCCTGCTGCCTAAACCAGCCTTGGAATCCCCATCCCCATTCTGACCCACATCTCCCTCCCACCTAGGGTGCCCTGCTGACTCTCTTCTCTGCTGCCCTGAATCCTACCTGCAGGCCAAGGCCAGTAGGGAGCCAGCCCCTCTGCTGCCAGAGTGTGGCTGTTCACATCCAACCAGCAAGGGACTGGAGCTGTCCTTGGCCAGTTCTCTTCAACAGGTGCAAATTATTACTTTACATTGGTATAACATGATTTGTTTCTATTACACTATGATACTTGGTTTTCTGAACTTGGGGA
Organism: Choloepus didactylus; assembly: GCF_015220235.1. Taxonomy (NCBI): domain Eukaryota; kingdom Metazoa; phylum Chordata; class Mammalia; order Pilosa; family Megalonychidae; genus Choloepus; species Choloepus didactylus. The sequence goes on from NW_023637603.1 coordinate 431,166, forward strand.
TATCAGGCCATGCATGTGCTAAAAACCAACACAAATAATGAGGACAGATGTAAAAGGTAATGCAAGGTCTGCTTCCTTCTTTCCCTCACCTGTCCTTTCCCACAGGGACAAGACGGTTAATGATTGTCTCTTGTCCCCGTTCTGCTCCTTACAGGATTCTTGTTTATTTATTTTTAACTAACACAATGACTTTAAATGCACACTTAGACCTTTACTTCTGTATTCATCAACTCTTGTTGGCATCTCATTACTTTCTTTTTTGAGCAGTGAATAAAAGAGGAATTCTCCTCTCACTTTCAACTCTGCTTTCATTTTCACCAGAAGTATTTTTCTTCATTGTCAGGATTTATGAATTTATATTTACCTTACCAACTACCACTAGTCTTCTGTGGTTTGTCTACATGCTGATTCTAAAACTGGAAAAGAAACAAATGACATATACCATATTATTTCATAAATATTATTTACCATAGAAACAAGAAGTATGACCAGAACTGTGGGGAAAGTGAGATATTTTATTGAAAAGATTTTGCCATTTGAGAGAAATTCTTCCAACTGTCAGGGCCTAATGGTCTTCTTGTATATTTTTTACAAGGTTTTTCACTTTTATCAGAGACGATAAATTTTCTTTTAACCCATATTCCCATTTCTTGGTTCTATTCTCTTTTGTTGCCTTGGGTATGTGAATAGGAACTGAATTTTTGAATGTCCTTAAAGGGTGCCATTTATTGATAGTTTAGCCAAATATAAAATTCTAGATTCAGTATCTTTTTCCATCAGTACTTAAAGACACTGCTCTGTTGTCTTCTTGCAGCCAAGACTGATAGGTAAAAGCCCAGTGTCAGTGTATTTCTCACTTCATAGAATATAATTTATATGATGTTGATGTACATTTTATTCTGGAAAACTTTAGCTTTTATCATATTGCTTGGGTCTTGATCTGTTCATTAGACATTTTTCTGAAAATGGTGGGTCCCTATAATCTAAAGATATGTGTTCTGTTCTTTGACTATTTCCTCCTCTCTGTTGTCCTTTTCCTCTCCTTTAGACTTTCTAATCAGTGGAATTTGGACAACCAAGATATACCCTCCAAGCGTCAACTTTTCTCTTCTTTCTCATCTCTTTTTCCATTTTCTGTCCATTCTAGGATTCTTCTTTGACTTTATTTTCCCCAACCTGGTTTTGTGTCATGTTCATTTTACTCTTCAGCTCCTCCCCTAAACCCTAAAACTGTTTTTTTCATATTAATTTCTAAAAACTCCTTCTTGTTCTGTGTTTTTCCTTTTTATCACATTACACTGGTTTTCTTGTACTGGTGCCACATTCACTCAAATCTCATTGTAGATGATTCTACTTCTAATTATTGTTAATACTATTAGGATTTTACTTTTCCCCAAATTATTTCTGTCCCCTCAGGATCCAGTGTAGAGTGTATTTGTCCAGGGCCCTCTCGATCATGGCTCTGGCTTTGTACAAACATCTGGTACTGCTCTTTGTTGGATCATGTGTGTATAAGGACAGATGATCAGGCAGGTGGGCATGACAATTATGGATTACCTCAGGCATGCTGTAGACCTGCAGGCTTCCTGCTTGACCAGGAGGGATGGTGGAAGGTTCTATGCCATGGGTGAGGCATGTGGACTGATGGGCCCCCCTGGAGTGGCTTAGGAGCTAGTGGGCAAGGAGGTGCCCCACCTCTGCCAACTGTGGCAGCCTTACCCTGGGGAAAAACTGTTTTCATGCATTCCACTCCCAGGGGCAAATGTTCTGTCTTTTGACTTTTGTGTCCAGGTGGCTGTGAACAGCCAAGGGCCTCCAACTCTACCCTGCTCAGCTTCTCTCCCTGGCTCTGGCTTCCTTCCCATAGCAGGGGGCTCTCAGCCTTTTATTTTTTGTGCCATGGGCTCCTTGGTATTCTGGTAGAGCCTAGGGGGTCCTTTGTGGAGTAAAATAAAAATATAAAAGATTACTAAGAAAACCAGTTGTCTTGAAATACAGTTATCAAATTTAAAAAAGCATTTTGATACAATGCTATGTTTGCTTCTTTATTAAAACCTTAAAAACATCTAGTGGCAGGACTAAGAGGGACAGTAATTCGGAGTAACGTTGAATATAAACATGTTGAGAAATGCACAACAGCTGGGATGGGATATGAAAATACCTGTGATTTCTGCTGGTGACAGTCACAGTTACAGCTAAACTTTTGTGGTTTATTGCCCACATGTCTAATTGAGGGTAAGGGCACATTTGAGTAAGACACATGCCAGAAACGCCCATTTTCCCCCTCACCTTGGTGGATGCACCGTGGCCCTTCTTGCCTTCTGATAGCATTTTTCTGGCTTTGGCCTGAGCTGCAGTTGCCAGACAGCTGCTGTCTGCAGCATGGAGAGGGAGGAGCCAACTCACCCAGCGACTGCGAACAGGCTCTTCCCCCAGTGCCGTCCTGCCTGGGGACCCTGGCCATGCTTTGGGTGCACTGCACTGAGAGGGCCTCTGGTGGCTGCACAGGCTGCTGATGGCTGATGGAATGGTGCTCCAGATTTCCAACACCAGTATGATTGGAATGTTTTGAGAAATGTCTTTGCTGTCATTTCAAGTAGACCCTGGGCATCTCCTCTGAGGTCTGTGTGGGTTTTGCTCCATCTGAGGGGCCTTGGCTGCCACTTGAACTGTCTTTCTGATGTCACAGAGCACCTCCCAGGCCCATGGGGCCCCTCTGGGTGCCAGGCCCATGGCTTTCTGTATCCTCGAGTATCTTCTTGGAGGGTAGAAGCACCACGTGCCTGTGCTCACAGAGGGCCTCAGGCCTCGGAGAGGCTCAGAAGTCCCTCTGTCCTATCTGCAGAAAATAAAATCTTGAGTCATGTTTCTCTTTATGAACTCCCTAACTCTCTTCTTTAACACTCTTTACAAAAGGATCTTCCAAATTGTTTGTTGTTAAAAGATCCCCTGCTGGGGCTGGGGGAGGCAGGAGGGGGCATAACTGCTTTGGGTGCATGGAGTTTTATTTTGTGTAGTGAAAATATTTTGGAATTCAGTAGAGGTGGCAGTTGCACAACATTGTGATCCTACTAAATGACACCAAATCACGGGCTTTAAAATTGTTGACTTAATGTTATTTGAATTTCTCCTCAATTAAAAAGAAAATTCCCCTGTTGAATTTAGAATACTTTTCAATTTTCAAAATGCCAAATGCTGTTCATCTTGCCAGGAACATGGCTAACATTTGAGGTGGGCTTGTTTTCCTGGTGGAGGCCCCAGTGGGGTCTGGGCATGTGTATGGTGAGGGGCACCCCCACATGGCCCCTGAGTCTCCAAAGTGGATGGGGCTCCAGGAAAGGGGTGGAAACAGCACTCTTGGGGAAGGTCAGCTTTTGAACCTCTGCAGGGCAGTTTCCTGAGGTTGGTGCCTGCCAGGCTTTCCTGTACGTGTCTCGGCAGGAAGGACGAGCAGCTTACAGGAAGTGGGGTGCACAAGAGGAGAGGGTTGGCCCTGCATTCTTTTTTTTTTGTCATGTAATTTTATTAAAATATATTCACATACCATACAATCATCCAAAGTGTACAACTGTTCAGTTTTATCATATAGTTGTGCATTCAAAACCACAACCAATTTTTGAATATTTTCATTACTCCAAAAAATAAAAATGAAAATAAGAATAAAAATAAAAGTAAAAGAGAACAGTCAGAGCATCCCATACCCCTCCTCCCCCTCCATTTACTTTTTAAAAAAAAAATTTTGATATAAATATATTCACATACCATACAATCATCCAAAGTGCAAAACAACTGTTCAGAGTGTCGTCATATAGTTGTGCATTATCACAATTTTTGAACATTTTTATTACGCCAGAAAAAATAAGTGTAAAAATAAAAGTAAAAAGAACACCCAAAACATCCCATATTCCCCTCCCTCTTATTATTCATTTACTTCTTGTCCCCATTTCTCTATTCATTTGTCCATGCACTGGGTAAAGGTAGTGGGAGCCATAAGGTTCTCACAATCACAAGGTCACACCATGTCAGCTATATAGTTATATGATCCCCTTCAAGAATCAAGGATATTGTATTGCTTTCCAACAGTTTCAGATATTTCCTTCAGACTATTCTAATAAAATGAAACCTAAAAATGGTTATTTATATAACACAGAAGATTTATCTCCAGAATGACCTCTCAACTCCGTTTGAAGTCTCTGAGCCACTGAAACTTTGCTCCAATTCTCTTCCCCCTTTTGGTCCAAAGTCTTTCTCAGTCACACGGTGTAGGGTTCAGGCTCATCCCTGGGAGTCATGTCCCACATTGCCAGGGAGATTTATACCCCTGGGCATCATGACCCACATAGTGGGGAGGGCAATGAGTTTACCTGCTGAGTTGGCTTAGAGACAGACAAACCACATCTGAGCAACAAAAGAGGGCCTCTGGGCATAACTCTTAGGCACAATTATGAGTAGGCTTAGTCTCTCCTTTGCTACAGTAACAAGCTTTACAAGGGCAAACCCCAAGATTGAGGGCTTGGCCTACTAAGCTGGTGGTCCCCAATGCTTGTAAGAATATCAGGAATTCCTCAGCTGGGGAAGTTTTGTTTTTCCTCATTTTTCCACAATTCCTCAAGGGGGCTTTGCAAATACTTTTATTCTCTGCCCAAATTACTCTGGGTTGTATCGGGGCTTATCACTAACCTGTACAAACAAGGTCTCACTCTCTAGTCAACGTTCCATGTAATTAAGGCATTTGAGTAAACTGACCATACAAGTTAAATTATATAGTGTTCTACAGAAAATATAGATTTTGTACCAAATAAACATCTCTTCCTTTGGTCCCACATAGAAGTCAATGCTTTAAAACATGGTTAAAATCATCCTCTACCCTTTAGTCTGATCTACCCCAATCTCAACCAAGTCCATTTCTTTATACCTCCAATTGATATCTGCTCTCCTTTTCAGCCTCTTTAGCAGTTGATTCATGGGGCAATGTTGACACAGCTGCGAAACTCTGGCTGTGAGTCCCAGGTGCCACACAGATAACGGAAGCTCTGGGACTGGTCACAAACATGTCAGAATCTCAAAATTTAGAAATAATTGTTACAACTCATGAATAAACATGACTGCTATAAGAGCTTACAATCTAGGAACCTTTATATAGGCTTTCCCCTTCTAGCCCATGTTCCCAGATTCAAGTCTCAGTTTCCACATTGTTATTAGTCCATTTTAGTGAGGCATTATAATGTTTGTCTTTTTACTTCTGGTTTATTTCACTCAATCTACTGTCCTCATGATCCATTCACTTTGTTGCATACCTCATAACTTTATTCCTTCTTGCTGCACCCTCATGCAAAAACATTCTTATATTTGTACATTTAATCACATTCACTGACCACTTGAGGGTTCACTAAGTTACACATTCCCAGCCTTTATCTTCTATTTTTCCTTCTGCTGTCATACAGACCCCTAACCTTCCTCTTTCAACCATATTCACAGTCATGTGTGTTCAGTGCACTTCAATATTGTGCTACTATCACCCAGTATTGTGCTATCCATTTCTAGATCTTGTACACAATCAACCCTCTAGAACATTCGATACTCTTTCAACATCAGAAGTCTGATCTCTACCCTCTTTCTATTTCCTGACACCTTCATTTCTATACTCTTCTCCAAACCTCTCTCTCCTGCCTTTTCCCATCTATCTGTAGCACTCCCTTTAGTATTTCCTGTACAGGAGGTCTCCTGTTCAAAAACTCTCTTGGTGTCTGTTTATCTGTAAATATTTTTAAGTCTCCCTCATTTTTGAAGGACAGTTTTGTGGGATATAGGATTCTTGTCTGGTAGTTTTTCTCTTTCAGTATCTTGAATATGTCCTGCCACTGCCTTCTCGCCTCTGTTTTCTGCTGAGAGATCTGCACTTAGTCTTACAGAGCTTCCCTTGTATGTGATGGATTGCTTTTCTCTTGCTGCTTTCAGAATTCTCTCTGTCTTTGATGTTTGAAAATCTGTTTAGTATCTTGGAGTAGGTCTGTTTGGATCAATTCTGTTTGGGGTATGCTGTGCTTGGACCAGCATTCTTGTCTCAGAGGCATCTTCTGGGGTGAGGGGCTGCCAGCAGCAGGCACAGATCTGCCACCCTCTGTGGCAGGGCCCAGCAGAGATAGGCAGGGGCGCAGACCTGGGCTCCACCCTGGAGGGTTTACCTGACTTTGTATCCATCACCTCAGCTCTCCAGGCCTCCCTTTCCCCAAATGTACTTGATGTAGCTGAGCCAGAGAGCCCTTGTGGTTCTGGCTCCCTCCCCCTCCTGGCACACAGTAAGTGCTCAGGAAGCATCTGTGGGTGAAGAGAGCAATCTTGTGGCAAATCACTGGGGCTGCCCTCCAGGCCAGCTCCGGCGCCCTCTCAGCCACCCCACTCCAACCAGCCAAGGACACAGCTGCAGTCCCTGGGTTGCCTCCTGACACCCATTCCACACAATTTGCTGGGCATTTGTCTTGAGGCCTCCCACCAGGATCCCTGTGCTGGGATCTAGGGTGACCTTCTGAGTGACACACCAATGCCCCCTGCCCTGGGCCCGGGCTGGGAGGAAACTGGGTTGGAGACAAAAAGCTGCCCTTCCCAGTGGCAGGAGGGAGCCAGCGGCAGAAAGGTGCCCACTTGTGGCACTTGGGGCAGGAGGCGGGAATGTGCCCAGGGAGTCATGCGCTGGGGAGCCAGGCAGCTGGCCTGAGGGATGTGGCACTTTGGGGCCAGGAGGTGGGCGTGTGCGGGTCTCCGCCTGAGTGTGTTTCCAGGCCCATGTGCCTGTTTCAGAACCCCGGGCACTCCCTCCCAAGTGCCGGCGGCCCTGAGCCCTGCGGGCAGCAGCTAGGTTCTGGGCTTGGTGCTCCCGCCTTTCCCCGAACTTGGGGCAAGGCAGAGAAAAGGGGCGCCCCGACCACGCAGGGGGCCCGAGGCAGGCGCGCCCCGTTCTGCGCATGCTCTGCAGGGAAGCACAGCCGGACGCACAGGTTTCCGCTGGACCGGCCTGATCCGCCGGCGCGCCAGGCGGGAACGCTGCAGGGCTCCGGGCTCCCCCGTGTCCCCTCCTAGGCCCAGTGTGCCTCGGCGGCTCCGCGGCTTGAACGAAGCGCAGACCCCGGCAAGTCCGGGGCGGTGTCCGAGACTTCACTGCCCGCCCTGGCAGCCCGCAGTGGCCGCGACTGCTTGGCGCCCCCGGCCCGCCGCTTTCCTAGAGGCCCAGTTCAGCCGAGCGCGCGGGCGCCTGCCAGGCCGGGGCAACGCGGCACGCGGGCGACCCGCGCCGCATTTCCCACCCTACCTGTAGGCGCCATCGCCGCCGCCCTCGCCATCACCAGGCGGCACCGGGAGGCTCGCTCCCGGCCTCTTCCTGGCCGCATCCCTGCTGCTGCGGCGCGGGCTCTGGCGTCCGCGGCGAGGCGGGCCCGAGGATGGCCACCCAGGGAGGCCGTCTGCCACCCCCTGGTGCGCCAGTTCGCGCGTCCCGGGGCGGCCCCGGCTGGCGGCGATGGAGCGGCGCCCGGCGCGCAGCCACGAGCCTGGTCTTTGGCGGCGGCGGCGGCGGCGGCGGCGGCCCCTTGATTTCCCCGCCAGAGCAAGCGCAGGAGGCGGTGGGCAGAGCCGGGGCGATCGACGGGCCCCAGCGTGCCGGAGCGGCTGTGCAGTGCGGCTCGGGCGATTGCACCCGGCCGGCGCATTGCTCGGCGGCGACGAGAGGATTCATGGGGCCGCGGGGCCGTCCCCCACCCCCGCGCCCTGCAGCCCGCCTGGATTGCGGAGTGGCGCGAGCGGCGGCCGCTGCGGCTGAATTTTTTTTTAACTTCCTGGCTCCACGTCCGCCCCATCCCCGGCGACCCCCACCCCACATTCCGCTCCCCTCCCCGTGCCCAAAAACACACCGATCGCCTCCTGGAGGGGCGCCTCCAGTCGCCGCGAAGGCGGCGACCGCTTCCCTTGGCCGGTCATAACCGCGCCTTTCTGGGACTCTGCCGGCTCGATCTGGGGGGTGCGGGGAGCCTGGCCCCTCCCGCGTCAAGCCGCGAGCCCAGGTCCGTGCTGAAGGCGTCATCCCCAAGCCGGTCCCCTGCACCAGCGCTCCACGCCGGCCCGGCCGCACCCCGCGCCCCAAGTCGCGCTTCCCCGGGAACAGGGCTCGGCCGCCGGGCCCCGTGCAATGTTGGTCCCCTCCCTTCTGGGCCGTCCGAGCGCGGGTCTCCCGGTTCTCCGTGCTTGGGACTCCGCTGCGGGCGCGCACAGTGTGGGCGTGACCCTTGCGGCTGGAGGGGCTCTTCGGTCTAGATACCCCCGCACAGAGCTCGAGGCACAGGACTCTCTCGCAGGAGGCTCTGGGACTCCGGGCACCCTGAACACACTCTCGGAAACTTCCAGCCCCGGGCTCCCCTCTCGCGCATCCTTTTGCCAGGGCTTCTTAGTCTGACATGCCAGAGCTGGAAGTCTGAGAGGAAGCGCCCGCCGCCTGTGGTCGGCCAGTGCTCCTTGCTTGTAGCCAAATGTCGGCCGGCCAGGTCCCCGCGCACCAACCACGCCAAGGCTGACAGTTTGGCAGTGAAAGCCCAGCACAGAGAACTGTTGCAGCCAGGTGCCTAGTACCTGATCTTGTTAGCTCTGGTTCCTACAAAGGGCTCTGCCACTTCAGCTGCTTCTCTGCCTGATTGAGGAGCCCTGGCGCCTGGGGAAGCAGGTAGGGGTGGGAAGCGGGCGCCAGGGGTGTCCCATTGGTGATGCAGGTGCAGCAGCAGGCAGAGGCGGGAGCAGGCCCCAGAGGGAGAGGCGACCATGGGAGGTTCCTGGCCTGCCCAGCCAGGGTGGAGGAGTCCTGCCTACAACTATCTGTCACCCCCCCAGCTTACTGACCCACTTCAGCAGAGGGCCGCCAGGGCTGGCTCTTTGGTCCAGTGGTCAGCGTCCACACTGGTTAGTTAGCAAGTGACTTGGTGAGGGGGGTGTTGTTTGGTAAACCTGTGGCTGGTGGGAAGTGGGGAGCTTAACCTCGTGAAAGCATCTGACTGTTGGCATCTGTGCCCTGATGGTTAATTGGTGAAGGCTTTAAAAGAGTAGCAAACAATGCAGTATTTATGTATTTCTTATGTAGACTGGCACTTTTTTTTTTTTTTTTAACATAAAGAGAATTTTGTATTGAAAAACAGTTTCTGGCACTGGGAGACCCTGAGAAATTTTCATCAAATGGGAAAACTGTTTTACGTTACACAGGTATGCCTGTGTCCCAGGGTCCTGAGCATGGGGGGGGTGGGGTGGGTGGGTATTGTGTATGGCCCCCGTGGCCCCTGCCCGCTCACCCGTGCCCGTGGGTTGGGGCAGGGTCAGGAGGCCCCAGCTGAGACCCTTTCAGAGCAGGACCCTCTGGGTTGAGACCAGAGACCACACTGCCTCCACTCTCAGGGCCTGTAGGGAAAGAAAAGGGAAGCCATGTATGCTAGGGGTGGAGGGTTCAAGGGCAGAGGGGATTTCAGGAGCCCTGTGCTCTCCAATCCTACACCCGGCCAGGCCCAAGCCTTACCCTACCCACATAGTGGGGATATGTGCTCCAAGCCAGGCCCCAGCCTCCACCTGTCTACACCACAGGTGTATGGGTTCCAAGCTGAACCCATTCTCCCCCATCTACACAGCAGAGATATGGGCTCTGAGCAAGACACCAGCCTCCACCAAACTACATTGCAGGAATATGGGCTCCAAGCCAGGTGCCAGCCTCCACCTGTCTTCACTGTGGGGATATGGGCTCTAAGCTGTGCCCCAGACTTTATCCATTTACACTGTAGGGATCAGGGCTCCAAGCCAGGCCCCCACCTCCACCCATCTAACCCACAAATATATGTACTCCAAGCTGGGCCCCATGCCTTCTCCTGTTGATACCACAATTATTTGGGCTCCAAGCCAGTCCACAGCCTCCACCTGTCTACACCACAGCTATTTGGGCTTCAAGCCATGCCCCAAGCCCCAACCAGTCTACACTGTGGGATATGGGCTCCAAGCTGGGCCCCAGCCACCACCTGTCTAAATTGCAGAAATATGGGCTCTGAAATGGGACTCAGCTTCCACCTGTTTACCCCACAGATATATGGGTCTGAGCCAGTCCCCGACCTCCACCCCTGTACACTTTGGGGATATGGGCTCTGAGTTGGGCCCAAGCCTCCACCCATCAACCCGACAGGTATATAGCTCCAAGCTATGCCCCATCCCCCACCCATCTACACTATGGGAATCTGGGCTCTAAGCCTTGCCCCAGCCTCTTCCCATCTACACCATGGGAATAAGGGCTCTAGCCAGGCCCCAGCCTCCACCTGTCTATCCCTCATGTATATGGGTTCCAAGCTGGGCCCCACACCTCCACCTGTCTACACTGTGTGGATAGGGGATCTGTCCTGGGTCTACCCATCGACACTGTGGTGATATGGGCTCTGAGCTGTGTCCTGGCCTCCAGCCATCCACCACACAGATACATGGGCTCCAAGCTGGGTCGCACACGTCCACCTTTCTACAGAACAGTCATTTTGGCTCTGAGTCAGGCCCCAGCCTCCACCTGTCTGCACCACATTTATATGGGATCCAAGAGAGCCCCCATGCCCCCACCTGTCTACATTGTTGGGATTTGGGCTCTGATCTTGGCCTGAGCCTCCACCTGTCTACATTGCGGGCATATAGCCTCCAAGCCACACTGCAACCTCTACCTGTCTTCCCCAATGTATATAGGATCTAAGTGGAACCCCAAGCTCCTCCTGTCTACACCACAGATATATGGGCTTCAAGCTGGTCCCCACACCTAGACCCATATACTCTGTGGGGTTATGGGCTCTGAGCTGGACCCCAACTTCCATCAGTCTACACTGTGTTGATATGGACTCTGAGTAGGGCCCCAGCTCCATCCGTATAATTGTGGGGACATGGGCCCCAAGCTGGGCCACAGCCTCCACCTGTCTACACCACTGGTATATTTGCTCCAAGTTGGACCCCATGCCTCCACCCATCTACACTCTGGGTTTATGGTCTCCGAGCCTGGCCCAAGCCTCCACCCTTCTACATTGTGGGAATATGGGCACAAGCAGAATCAAGCCTCCGCCTGTCTATAACAAAGGTGTATGGGCACTGAGCTGGGCCCCAGTCTCCACCCATCTATACCAAATTTATTTTGGGCTCTGAGTCAGGCTTCAGCCTCGACCTGTCTACACCATGTGTATATGAGCTCTAATCTGGGCCCAGTCTACACCCATCTAATCTGTGGGAATATGGCTCCAAGCCAGGCCCCAGTCTCCGCTTGTCTACACCACAGATATATGGATCCAAGCTGGGACCCAGCCTACATCCATCTACAATGTGGGGATATGGGCTCTGAACTGGCCCACTGTCCACCTGTCTATACCACAGATAAATGGGCTCCAAACTGGGACCCAGGACTACTACCCATCTACATTGTGTAGATATGGGCACCGAGCTAGTCCCCAGCCTCCACCTCTCTAGTTCACAGGTATATAGGTTCAAAGCTGAGCCACAGCATCCACCTGTCTACACCACAGGTATATAAGCTCCAAAATGGGCCCAAGCCTACACCCATCTAAAATGTGTAGATATGGGCTCTGAGCCAGACCCCAGGTTCCACCAATCTGCCAAATAGGTATATGGGAATCGGGCTGGGGCCCATGCATCCATGTGTGTACAGAAGAGTTATTTGGGGTCCAAGGCAGGCCACAGCCTACACCTGTCTACACCACAGTTATATGGAAAATGAGCCAGTCTCCATGTCTGAACCCATCCACATTTTGGGGACAGGGGCCCCAAGCTGTGCCCAGCCTCACCCATCTACTGTGTGGGGATATGAACTCCAAGTCAGCCTCTAGCCTTAACCTGTCTACACCACAGTTAATGGACTCCAAGCCATGCCCAAGCTGCCACCTATCAATCGTACAGATACATGGGCTCCAAGCTGGGCCCAGCTTCCACCCATCTATACTGTGGGAATATGGGCTCACAGACATGCCCCAACCTTCACCTGCCTACCCCACAGGTATATGGACTACAAGATGGACCCCAATCTCCATGTGTCTGCACCACAGGTATATTGGCTCCAAGCCAGGTCCCATGCCTCCACCTATGTGCACTCTGGGGATATGAGTTCAGAGCAGATCTCTAACCTCCACCTGTCTACCCCACAGGTATATGGGCTCCAAGGTGGGCACCAGCTTCCACCCATCTACAGTATGGAAATATGAGCTATGAACCAGACCCCAGCCTCAACGTTTCTATCCCACAGGTATACGGGTTCCAAGTTGGGCCACAGTCTCTACCTGTCTACACTGTGGGGATATGAGTTCCAAGCTGGGACATAGTCTCCACCTGTCTATATCCCAGGTATATGAGCCCCAAGCAGAGACCCATGCCTCCACATGTCTACACTGTGGGAATATGGGCTCTAGGCTGGGCGCCAGCCTCCACCTCTCTACCCCAGAAGTATATAGGTTCCAAGATGGGTCCCTGGATCCATCTGACAACAATTTGGGGATAGAGGCTCTAAGCTGTGCCCCAGCCTACAGCCATCTATCCCACAGGTATATCAACTCCAGGCTGGGCCCCATGCTTCAACATGTCTAAAACACAGTTATTTGATTTCTGAGCTGGGCCCCGCCTCTACCTGTCTACCCCATAGGGATATGGTCTCCAAGCCAGACACCAGGCTCTAGGAGTTTACACTGTGTGGATATGGGCTCCCAGTTGGTACCCAGGCTTCAACTCTTTAACCCAAAATTATATAGGCTTAGAGCCTGGACCCATCCTCCACCCATCTACATTGCAGGAATATGAGCTCCAAGCTTATCCCAACCCTGCCTATGTCTACACCACAGTTTTATGGGCTCTAAGCTGCTGCCAGCCTACATCCATCCAACATATTGGGTATGGGCTCCAAGCCAGGCCCCAGCCTCCACCTTGCTACTCCAAAGATATATGGGCACAAAGCTGGGTCCCACACCTCCACCTATATGCACTGAGGGGATATGGGCTCCAAGCTGGATACAGCCTCCACGTATCTACATGTCAGGGTTATGGGCACCAAGCAGGCCCCAGTCTCTACCTGTCTACCCCACAAGTATGTGGGCTCTGAACAGGGCCCCAGCCCCAAACTGTCTACACCACAGGTATATGGGATCCGAGCCAGGCCCCGACCCCAGCCCCAACCTGTCTAAACCACAGGTATATATGTTCCAAACTGGGACCTATGCCTCCACCTATCTACCTTGTGGTGATATGGGCTCTAAGCCGGGTCCTAGACTCTACCTGTCTACCCAAAAAGTACATGGGCTCTGACCATGCCCCAGCCTCCTTCTGTCTGCACCATAAGTATGTGGGATCCAAGGTGGGCCCCAGCCTCCACCCATCCACACTGTGAGGATGTGGGCTCCAAGATAGGCCCAACCCCCTGCATTTACCCCAGATCTATATGGGCTGAAGCTAGGCCCCATCATAAGCCTGTCTACACTAGAGGCAAATGGCCTACAAGCTGGTCCCAAGCCTTCATCTGTCTACACCAGAGGTATATGGGCTCCAAGCTGGAGCCCAGCCTCCACCCATATATATTTTGGTAGCTTGGGCTCTGAGCCAGGTCCCAGCCTCCACCTGTCTACACCACAGGTTTGTGGGCTCCATGCTGGGCCCCATGCTTACACCTGTCAAAACCACAGCTGTTTGAAGTTGAGCCAGGCCACAGGCTCCACCCATCAAACCATAATGTTCCAGTTTGCTGATGCTGCCATTTTGCAAAACACCAGAATTGGATTGGCTTTTATAAAGGAGGTTTATTTAAGGCCATAAAGTGTCTAAGGTAAAGAATCAACAATAGGATACCTTCACTGAAGGATGGCCATTGGCATCCGGAAAAACTCTGTTAGCTTGGAAGGCACGTAGCTGGCATCTGCTTGCTCCCAGGTTGCATTTCAAAATGGCATTCTCCAAAATGTTGCTTTTGGGGCATTTTGTCCTCTTTTAGCTGCAGCTCCTCTTCCAAATCTCACTCTTAGTTGCTCTGTGGTCCTTCTGTTGTGAATTCCTTTATACGACTTCAGTGATCCAGTTAACACCCACCCTGAATGGGTGGGGGAACACCTCCATGGAAATTATCCAATCAAACATTTCACTCACAGTTGGGTGGATCACATCTCCATGGAAACATTCAATCAAAGAATTCCAATCTAATCAACACTAATATGTCTGCCCCCACAAGGTTTCATTAAAGCATATGGCTTTTTCTGGGGGACTTAATATATACAAACCAGCACACTTAAGTATATGGGCCCCAAGCTGGACCCCAGCTTCCACTTGTCTACACCACAGGTATACAGGCTCCAAACTGGTCTCAATCCTCCACCCATCTACACGGTGGGGTTATGGCCTCTGAGCTGGGCCATTGCCTCCTCTTGTCTACCTAACAGGTATATGGACTCCAAGCTGGGCCCCATGCCTCCACCTGTCTACACCACAGTTACATGGGTTTACAGCTGGGCCACAGCATCCATCTGTCTACACCAAAGTTATATGGGGTCCAAGCTGGGACCCAGCATACACACATCTGTGCTGTGGGGATATGGGCTCCTTGCATGGCCACATCATCCATCCATCGACCCCACGGATTTATGAGCTCCAAGTTGGGCCCCACCCACCACCTTTCGCCATCTATACTTTGGGGATATGGGCTCTGAGCTAGGCCCCAGCTTCCACCCATCTACTCCAGAGGTTTATGGTCTCCTAGTTGAGGCCCAGCCTACACCTGTCTACACTATCCAGATATGGGCTCCAAGTTGTGCCCCAGCCTCTACCCATCTACACTGTGGGAATATGGGCTCTTAGCTGGGCCCCTGCCTCCAGCCATCTACCCCAAGTATCAACCAGTCTACACTGCAGGGATACAGGCTCCTAGCCAGGTCCCAGCCTCCACCTGTCTACCCCACAGCTATATGGGTTGAAGCTGGGCCCCATGTATCCAACAGTCTACACTGTGGGGATATGGCTTCAAGCTGAGCCATAGCCTACACTTGTCTATACTGTTGGGACATGGGCTCCTTACTGGGCCTAGTCTATACTCATCTGCACTATGGGTATATGGACTCTGAGCTGGGCTCCAGCCTCCACCTCTATACACCAAACTTATATGGGATCAAAGCTGGACCCCATGTCTCTGCCCATCTACATTTTGGGAATATATGGTGCAATCCAGACCCTTGCCTCCACCCGTATACCCCACAGGTATATGGGATCCAAGGTGGGACATAGGCAACACCCATCTATACTGTGGGGATATGGGCTTAGAGCTGGACCCCAACCTCTAACTGTCTACCCACAGGTATATGGGTTCAAAGCTGGGCCACACCATCCACCTGTCTACACCACAGGTATATGGGTTCCAAGATGGGCCCCAGACTTCACCTGTCTACACTGTGGCAATATGGGCTCCAAGCCATGCCCTATCCTCCACCAATCTACCCAAGTTATATAGGCTTCAGGCTGGGCCCCACGCATCCACGTGTTTACAGCAGAGTTATTTAGGCTCTGAATAAGTCTGAAGCCTCCACCTGTTTACACCACAGTTATAGGGGAAAAAAGCTAGGCCCCATGAACCCACCTGTCTACACTGTAGGGATATGGGCTTCAAGTTGGGCCCCAGCCTCAAGCCATCTACACTGTGTGGATATGGGCCCCGAGGCAGGCCCCAGCCTGTACCCATCTCCACTATGGGAATATGGGTTCCAAGCTGGGCCCCACATCTCCACCTCTCTACAACACAGTTATTTGAGCTCTAAGCCAGGCTCTATCCTATATACACCATAGGTACTTGGGCTCCTAGCTGGACCATAGACTACAGCTATCTACATTATGTAGATATGGGCTCTGAGCCAGACCCCAGCCTCCACCCATGTACACTGGGGATATGGGCTCCACGCTGGACCAGAGCCTCCACTTGCCTAGGTCACTGGCATATGGGCTCTGAGCCAGGCCTCAGACTTCCCCATCTATATTTTGGGAACATGGGATCTGAAAGGACCACAGCCTCCAACTGTCTACACCACAGGAATATGGGTTCCAAGCTGGGCCCTACACCTCCAGCTGTCTACACTGTGTGGTATGGGCTGTGAGCTGGGCCCTTGCCTCTACTTGTCTACCCCACGGGCATATGGGCTTCGAGCTGAGACCCAGCTTTCACCTGTCTATACTGAAGATATATGGGCACAAATCTGGTCCCAGGCCTCTACCTGTCTACCACATGGGTATATGGGCTCCTCACTTTGGCCCATGACTCCACCCATCTACACTGTGGGGATAAGGGCTCTGAGTTGAGCCGCAGCCTCCACTCATGTACCCCACTGGTATATGGGTCCCAAGTTGGCCCCCAGCATCCACCCATCTAAATTACAGGAATATGGGCTACAAGCTGTGCCCCAGCCTCTACACCATGGGAATTTAGGCTCTGAGCCATGTGGCAGCCTACTCCTGTCTACCCCAAGGTATACAGGCTGTAAGTGAAACCCCAGGCTCCTCTTGTCTACCCCACAGTTATATGGGCTACAAGCTAGACCCCATCCTCCATCTGTTTATCCCACAGGTATATGTTCTGCAAGCTGTTCCCCAGCCTTATACCATAAACAATGTGGCACAGCCTCCACCAATCTTCTCACGGGGTAGGAGCTCCCAGCCGGGACCCCTGCCTCCAAATGTCTACTCCATGGGCACAGGGGCTCCGAGCTGGGCCTCAGGGTGCACCAGTCTACATTGCAGGAATATGGGCTCCAAGACAGGACCCAGCATCCAGCTGTCCAACTCATAGTTATGTGGGCTCCATGCCAGACCCCATGACTCTACCTGTCTATCCTGCGGGAATGTGGGCTCCAAGCTGGGCCCAACCTCGACATATCTACACCACAGCTATATGGCTCCAAGTTGGACCCCAGCCTACACCCATCTATACTGTGGGGTAAGAGCTCCAAGCTGGGCCACAGCCGCCACCCATCTACCACAGGAACATGGGCTCCAAGCTTGACCCCAGGCCTCCACCTGTCTACAACATAGGTGTAAGGACTCCTAGCCAGGCCCAAACCTCCACTCGTCTACACTGTGGGGATATGAGCTTTGAACTAGGCCAAAGTCTCCACCCATCTATGCCAGAAGTGCATAGGTTCCAAACTGGGCCCGAGCTACCACCCATCGACAATGTGGGGATATGGGCTCCAAGCTGGGCCAAAGCCTCTACCATCTACCCCATAGGTATAGGGTTTCTAAGCTGGGCCCCAGCCTCTGTCTATACCACAGATATATGGGCTCCAAGCTGTGCCCCACACCTCCACCTCTGTACACCACAGTTATTGGGTTCTGAACCAGGCTCCAGCCTCAAGCTGTCTACACCACAGATATATGAGCTCCGGGCTGGGCCCCAGGCTCCACCTGTCAATCCTTCAGCTATATGGCCACCAAGCTGGCTCCAGCCTCTACCTGTCAACACCATAGGTATATTGGCTCTGTGCTGGGCCCCAGGGTCCATCTGTCTATCCCACAGGTATATGGGCTCCAAGCTGGGCTACTGGCTCCAAGTGTCTACAGCACAGGTACTTGGGCTCTGAGCAGGGCCCCAGTCTCCATCTTTCTACAGCACAGCTATATGGGTTCTTAGTTAGACCCCATGCCTCCACCTGTGTGCACTATAGGGATATAGTCTCTGAGCTGGACCCAAGCCTCCACCAGTCTACACAGTGGGGATATGGGCTCTGATCTGGGCACTAGCCTCCAACTGTCAAACTCACAGATATTTGGGCTCCAAGCCAGGCAACTACAATGTGGGAATATGGGCTCTGAGCTAGGCCACACACCTCCAACTGTCCGTACCACAGTTATTTGGGTTCTGAGCCAGGCTCTAGCCATGCCTTGTCTATACCACAGGTATATAGACTTGGAGCAGGGCCCCAGCCTCCACCTGTCTACACCACAGTTATATGGGCAATGAGCCAGGCCCTACACCTCCAACTATATACACTGTGGGATATGGGCTATAAGCTGGACCCCAGCCTCCTCCTGTCTACACCACAGTTATTTGGGCTCCAAGCTTAGTCCTAGCCTATACCCATCTACATTTTTGTGATATGGGTGTTAAGCTGGATCCAGACACCACTTGTATACCCCACAGATACGTGGTCTCCAAGCTGGGCCCCAGCCTCTACTTTCTACACTACAGGTATATAGGCTCCAAGTTGTGTCCCAGCCTACACCTGTCTACCCTTTTGGGATATACTCTCCAAGCCAGGCCCCAGCCTCCACCCATCAACCCCACAGGTATATGGGCTCCAAGGTGGCCCACAGCCTTCCCCTATCTATCTCACAGATATGAGGGCTCTGAACTGCACCCCACCCTCCACCTGTCTATACAACATATATATGGGCTCTGAGCCAGGTCCCAGCCTACACTATCTACCCCATAGGTATATGGCTTCCAGTTGGACCTCAGTCTCCACTTATCTATACCATAGGTGCATGGCTCCTAGCTGGGCAGCATGCGTCCACCCATCTCCACTGTGGGGAAATGGGCTCTGACCTGGGCTCTAGCCTCCACATGTCTACCCCATAGGTATATGGACACCAAGCTTGGCCCCAGCCTCCTCCCCTCTTCTTTGTGGGCATTTGGTCTCTGAACCAGGTCCCAGCCTCCACCCATCTACCTCACTAGTATATTGGCTCCATGCTGGGCCACATGCCTACACCTCTCAAAATCACAGGTTCCACCTGTCAAAACCACAATTATATGGGCTTCAAGCTGGGCCCAAAGCCTCCACCTATCTATGTTCTAGTCTTATGGGCCCTGAGCTAGGACTCAGCTTCTGCCCATTTACTCCACAAGTATCTGGGCTCCATGCTGGGCCCCAGGCTTCACCTATCTACCCCACAGATATATGGGCTCTGAGCCAGGCCTGAGCCTCCACCTGTCTACAGCACATATATATGGGCTCCGATCCAGGCCACAGCTTGCCCCTGCCTACACTGTGGGAATATGGCAGCCCAGCCGGGCCCTACTCTCCACCTATCAACACTGTGGGTTATGGGATTTGACCTGGCCCAAGCCTCCGCCCATCTACACTGTGGGGATATGGGCTCAGAGTCAAACCCTAAACTCCAACTGTCTACCACACAGGTATATGGGCTCTAAGCTAGACACCAGCCTCCACCTGTCTAGCCCACAGGTTTATGGGCTCCTTGCTTTGCCCTACACCTCAGTCCATCTACACTGTTGGGATATGGGCTCAGAGCCAGACTCTAGCCTCTACCTGTGTGCCCCACAGGTATATGGGCTCCAAGTGGGGCCCCATGCCTCCACCTTTCTACACTGTGGGGATATGGGTGCCAAGGTGGACCCCAGCAACCACCTGTCTACACTGTGGGAATATGCGTGCCAATCCTGTTACCACCCTCCACCCTTCTGCCTTGTGGGAATATTGGCATTAACTGCGTCCCAGCATATGCTCATTGTGATGGTTGGGTTCATGTGTCAACTTGGCCAGGTGATCGTACCCAGCTGTCTGGTCAAGCAAACACTGGCCTAACAATTGCTATGAGGACATTTGTGGCTGGTTAATAAACCAACAGTCTGCTTTATTAAATCATCAGTCAACTGACTGCAGCTGTGACTGATGACTCACCAAAGGGCGTGTCTCCCACAATGAGAGAATGCAATTGGCTGGATTTGATCCAATTAATCAGTTGAATACTTATAAGCGAGACAGATAGAGGACCTTCACTTCTTCTTTGGCTGCTCAGTGAAGCGTTTCCTGAGGAGTTCCTCGAAGTTGCTGGTTTGTTTCCTGAGGAGATCATTGAACACGTTCGTTGAAGATCCCAGTTCATTTCCTGAGGAGTTTGTCAGAGTTGCCGGTTTGTTTCCTGAGGAGTTCATCGGACATCTTCCTTGGAGTTGACAGTTTGCTGACTGCTGTTCAGAATTTGGACTCATGCATACCCACAGTTGCGTGAGTCACTTTTATAAATTTTATAGTCATAGACACCTCTCTTTGATTCTGTTTCCCCAGAGAACCCTAACTAATACGTATGGTTATGCTTCATTTTGTTTATCCATTCATCAGTGGATATTTTTGTTGTTTCCCCTCTTTGGCTATCATGAATAATGTTGCTATGAACATTTACATATACATTTTGGATGAATTCAACTTTGATGTCATCTACAGATTGAGATTGTTTACTTCTTCTCTTCCAATCTGGACACCACTAATTTATTTTTCTTGCCTATTAGCTGTGGCTAGAATCCCCAGTACAACACTGCACACAAGTGGTGGCAGCATATATCCCTGTATTTATTCTGTTCTTTGGTTAAATCTTTCATTGTTTCACCATTAATTCTGACATTAGCGCCTGGATTTTTACTGATTCCTTTTACAGGTTGAGCAAGTTCCATTCTGTGCCTACTTTTTTTTAATGTTTTATCAAGTAGGGGTGCTTAATTTTGTTACTTGATGTTTTTAAAGTTTCTTCAGATGATCACATGCTTTTTTAATTTTTTCCTTTTTAAATGTAATTTTATTAAATATATTTACATACCTTACAATCACCCAAAGTGTACAAGAATTATTTTATAGTTGCATCATATAGTTGTGCATTTGACACCACAATCATTTTTTGAACATTTTCATCACTCCAAAAAATAAAAATGAAAATAAGAATGAAAATATAAGTAAAGGAAAACACTCAAAGCATCCCATACCCCACCTCCCATTTATTTTTTTAATTGAAATATATTCACATATCATACAGTCATCCAAAGTGTAAAACAGTTGTTCACAATCTCATCATATAGTTGTGCATTCATCACCGCAGTCCATTTTTGAACATTTTCATTACTCCAAAAAATAATAAAAATAAAAGTAAAAAGAATACTCAAAATGTCCCATATCACCCTCCTCCAAATTATTCATTTACTTTTTGTCCCCATTTCTTCATTTGTCCATACACAAAAGAGGGTTTGAGCCATACAGTTCTCACAATCACATGGTCACACCATATAAGCTATATAGTTATATGATCACCTTCAAGATTCAAGGATACTGGATTGCAATTCAACAATTTCAGATATTTCCTTCTAACTATTCTAATAAACTAAAAACTACAAAGGGCTATCTATATAACACATAAGAGTTACCTTCAGAATGACCTCTTGACTCCATGTGAAGTCTCTCTGCCATTGAAACTTTATTTTGTTTCAGTTCTCTTCCCTGTTTTGGCCCAAAAGGCTTTCTCAATCACAGCGTGCAGGGTCCAGGCTCATCCTTGGGAGTCACATTCCACATTGCCAGGGAGATTTATACCCCTGGGAGTTATGACCCACATACAGGGTAAGGCAGTGAGTTTACCTGGTGACTTGGCTTAGAGAGAGAGGCCATATCTGGGCAACAAAAGAGGGCCTCTGGGGGTGACTCAGGCCCAATTATTAGTAGGATTAGTCTCTCCTTCACAGTATCAAGCTTTGTAAGGAAAAGCCCCAAGATCAAGGGCTCAGCCTTCTAAGGACACAGCTGCAGTCTCTGGCTTCCCTCCTGACACCCATTCCACACTCTTTGCTGGGCATCTGAACTTGAATTTGAAGTTCAACCCCTGCAGAACTGTCTTGAGGCTCCCACCAATGTCCCTGTGCTGGGATCTAGGGTGACCCTGTGAGTGACACATAGATGCCCCCTGCCCTGGGCCCGGGCTGGGAGCAAACTGGGTTGGAGACAAAAAGCTGCCCTTCCCAGTGGCAGGAGAGAGCCAGCAGCAGGAAGGTGCCTGCTTGTGGCACTTGGGGCAGAGGGGGGAATGTGCCCAGGGAGCCATGCGCTGGGGAGCCAGGCAGCTGGCCTGAGGGATGTGGCACTTTAGGGCCAGGAGATGGGCGTGTGCGGGCCCCTGCCTGAGAGTGTTTCCAGGCCCATGTGCCTGTTTCAGAACCCTGGGCTCTCCCTTCCAAGTGCCGCCGCCCTGAGCCCTCCACGCAGCAGCCAGCTCCTGGGCCCCCGTGCTCCCCCCTCTCTGGAACCCTGGGGCGAGGCAGGGGAAAGGGGCGCCCCGACCACGCAGGGGGCCCGAGGCACACGCGCCCAGCTCCGGGCAGGCTCTGCAGGGAAGCCCCCGCGCGACTAGGTGGAGCCCGACCCGCAGGTTTCAGCTGGACCCGCTGGAGCACCAGGCGGGGACGCTGCAGGGCTCCGGGTTCCCCCGGGTCCCCTCCGCGGCTCGGACGAGGCGCAGATGCCGCGGGGCCAGGGCCAGGTCCGGGCCGAGCCTTCCCCGCCGGCCCTGGCAGCCCGGAGTGGCCGCAACTGCATTGCGCTCCCGGCCCGCCTCTTCCCGAGAGGTCGGCGCCACCCGAGCGCGCGGGCGTCTGCCAGAGAGGGGCAACGGGGCCCGCGGGCGGCCGGCGCCGCGTTGTCACCCTACCGGTAGGCGCCACCGCCGCCGCCGCCGCCATCACCCGGCGGCCCCGGAAGCTCGCGCAGAGCCTCTTCCTGGCCTCCTCGCTGCCGCTGCTGCGCGGGCTCGGGCGGCCACCCATGTAGGCGGCCCGCCATCCCCAGCGCGCCAATTCGCGCGGCCCTGGGCGGCCCCGGCTGGCGGGGATGGTGCGGCGCCCGGCGCCCCGCGCGTAGCCTTGAGCCTGGTCCTTGGAGGCGGCGCGGCGGCCCCTGATTCCCCGGCCGGAGCGAGCGCGGGAGGCGGCAGCAGGGCCAGGGCGATCGACGGGACCCCGCGCGGCAGAGCGGCTGTGCAGTCCGGCCGGGGCTTTCGCGGCCCGGCATGCGCACTTCTCAGGGGGCGGCGGGCCAATTCATGGGGCCGCCGGGCCGCCCCTCCACGCCCGCACCCCGCACCTCAGGTGGTGGCGGAGCGCCAGAGCGGTGGCTGCTGCGGCAGGAGATTTTTTTAAATCCCGGCCCGACGCCCGCCCCTCCCCGGCACAGCCCACATCCCTCCCGGTGCCCTAAAAGACACCGATCGCCTCCCGGAGTGGCGCCTTCAGTAGCCGTGGCGGCGAAGACGGCGGCGGCGGCGGTGACCGCTTCCCTTGGCCAGCCCAGGCCCTCGTCCCCGCGCCCTTCTGGGACTAGGCCGGCTCGAGGTCCGGGTGCGGGCACCCTGGCCTTCCCGCGTCGAGCCGCGAGCCCCGTCCCAAGCCGAAGCCGCCATCCCCAAGCCCGTCCCCTGCACAAGCGCTCCACGCCGACTGGGCCGGGCTTCGCGGGAGCCGGCGGCGAGGCCTGTGCACCCGCACCCCGCGCCCCAAGTCGCGCTTTCCCAGGAGCAGGGCTCGACCGCCGGGCCCGCGCAACGTTGGGATCCTCCCTTCTCTGGGCCGTCCAAGCCCGGGGCTCCCGGGTCCCTATGCTTGGGATTTCGGCTGCGGGCACGTAGGGTGTTGGCGAGACCCTTACGGCTGGAGGGACTCTTCGGCCTAGAGACCCTCGCACTGAGCTCGGGGCACAGGGCGCTCTAGCAAGGGCTGCAGGAACCCCAGGCACCCAGAGGCCCCCCTCTCCGCATCCGCAGCACACCGCTCCTTAGCCTGAAGGGCCGGCGCTGGAAGGCTGAGACAGGAAGCGCCCGCCGCCTGTGGTCGGCCGGTGCTCCCTGCTTGTAGCCAAATGTCGGCCGGCCAGTGCCATGCGCACCAGCCATGCCAAAGCTGACATTTGGCAGTGAAAGCCCAGCACAGAGAGGGCTGGTGGAGCCGGTACCTGGAGCCTGATCTCATTAGCTCTGGTTCCTACAAAGGGCTTTGCCACTTCAGCTGCTTCTCTCCCTGATTGAGGATGCTGGGGGAGGGCGGTTCAAGGGCAGAGGGGATTTCAGGAGACCTGTGCTCTCTAATCCTATACCCAGACCAGGTGCAAGCCTTACCCTACCCACATCATAGGGATATGCACTCGGAGCTGGGACCCAGCCTCTGCTTGTCTACACCACAGGTATATGGGTTCCAAGCTGAACCCAGCCTCCCCCATCTACATGGTGGAGACATGGGCTCTGAGCAAGACCCCAGCCTCCACCCACCTACCCCACAGGTATATGTACTCTGAGGCAGGCCCCAGATCTGCACCCGTCTACATTGTAGGAATATGGGTTCCAAGCCGGGCCTCAAGCCTCCGCCCAACTACATTGCAGGAATATGGGCTCCAAACCAGGTGTCAGTGACCACCTGTCTTCACTGTGGGGATATGGGCTCCAAGCTGGGCCCCAGCCTAATCCATCTACACTGTTAGAATATGAGCTCCAAGCCGGGCTGCAGCCTCCCCACATCTAACCCACAAATATATGTACTCCAAGCTGGGCCCCATGCCTCCTCCTGTCTATACCACCGTTATTTGGGCTCCAAGCCAGTCCCCAGCCTCCACCTGTCTGTACCACAGCTATATGGGCTCCAAACCAGGCCCCAAGCCCCAACCAGTCTACACTGTGGGATATGGGCTCCAAGCTGGGCCACAGCCTCTACCTGTCAACCACACAGGTATATAGGCTCTGAGCTGGGCCCCAGCATCCACCTGTCTAAATTGCAGGAATATGGGCTGTGAAATGGGACCCAGCTTCCACCTGTTTACCCCAAAGGTATATGGGACTGAGCCAGTCCCCAGCCTCCACCCCTCTATACTTTGGGGATATGGGCCCTGAGCAAGGCCCCAGGGTCCACTTGTCCACCCAAGATACATGGGCTCCAAGCTGGCTTTGGCCTTCAACCTATTTGCCCCACAGGTATATGTACTTGAAGCTGGTCCCCAGCCTACACCTGCCTACACTGTGGGGATATGGGCTCCTATCTGGGCCCCAATTTGACACGGGTACACTGTGGAGATATGGGCTCCACGTCGGACCTCAGCCTCCACCTGTCTATACTCTCGGGAAGTGGGCTCCGAGCCTGGCCCTAGCCTCCACCTGTCTACCCCAGAGGTATACGGGCTCCAAGATGTGCTCCATCCTCCAGCTGTGTACACCACAGTTAAATGGGTTCCAAGCATGGCCCCACACATGCACCTGTCTATAAAAAGGTCATTTGGGCTCCAAGCCAGGCCCTAGCTTACACGTGTCTCCAACAAAGGTATATGGTCTCTGAACCAGGCCCCACGTCACAACCCATCTAGAGTGTGGGGATATGGGCACAGAGCTGGGTCCCAGCCTCCACCCATAAACACTGGGGATACGGGCACCAAGCGGCACCCTAACCTCCACATCTCTACCCCATATGGATATGGGCCTGATGCTGGGGCCCAGCCTCTGTGCATCTACATTGCTGAAATATGGGCTTTGAGCCAGGCCCCCGGGTCCAGATGTATAGCCTATAGTTATTTGGGCTCCAAGCTGGGCCCCAGCCTACGTTTGTCTACACTGTGGGTATCTGGGCTATAAGCTGGGCCCCAAACTCCACTTGTCTACACTTGAGTTATAGGGGCTCCAATCTGGGCCCCAGCTTCCACCTGTCAACACCACAGGTATAGGCGCCCTAAGTGGAACACAAGCCTCCTCCTGTCTACTCCACAGGTATATGGGCTCTGAGCCAGGGCCCCAGCCTCCACCTGTCTACACTGTGGGGATACAGACTCCTAGCTGGGCCGAAACCTGCAGCCATCTACACTTTGGAGATATAGGCTCTGAGATGGGCCCAAGCCTCCACCCATCTACCTCACAGGTATAGGTGTTCTAAGCTGGGCCCCAGCTTCTACCTGTCTACACCACAGGTATATGGGCTCCAAGCTGTGACCCACACCTCCACCTGTGTACACCACGGTTATTTGGGTTCTGAGTCAGGCTCCAGCATCAAACTGTCTACAATACACATATACGGGCTCTGAGCTAGGCCCCAGCCTCCACCTGTAAATCCTACAGCGATATGGTTTCCAAGATGGGCTCCAGCCTCTACCCGTCTACAAGAGGATATAGAGGCTCTGAGCCAGGCCCCAGCCTCCACCTGTCTACCCAATAGGTATATGGGCTCCATGCTGGGACCCAGCCTTCACCAGTCTGCACTACAGGTACATGGGCTCCGAGCCAGGCCCCAGCCTTCACACGTCTACATTGCAGGAATATGGGCTCCAAGCCAGGCCCCAGTCTCCACCTTTCTATGGCACAGCTATATGGGTTCTTAGCCAGGCCCCATGCTTCCACCTGTGTGCACTATGGGGATATAGTCTGTGAGCTGGGCCCAAGCCTCCACCTGTCTACACTGTGGGGATATGGGCTCTGAGCTGGGCCCAAGCCTCCACCCATCTACACTGTGGGGATATGGGCTCTGAGCTGGGCCCAAGCCTCCCCAAATCTACCCTACAGTTATATGGGCACCAAGCTGGGACAAAAACAACACCTCTCTACCCCACAGGTATATGGGCTCAGAGCCAGGCCCCAGCCTTCACCCATCTACACTGTGGGGATATGTGCTCTGATCTGGGCACTAGCCCCCACCTGTCAAACTCGCAGGTATATGGGCTCCGAGCCAGGCATCTACAATGTGGGAATATGGGCTCTGACCTGGGTCCCGACTTCCAATCAACTGCCACAAAGGTGTATGGGCTCCAAGCTAGGCCACAGTTATTTGGGCTCTGAGCCAGGCTCCAGCCATGCCCTGTCTATACCACAGGTATATGGACTTGGAGCAGGGACCCATCCTCCACCTGTCTACACCACAGGTATATGGGCTATAGGCTAGGTCCTAGCCTATACGCATCTACCCTTTGTATATATGAGCTCTGAGCCAGACCCCATGCCTCCACCAGTCTATATTGCAGGGATATGGGCTTCAAACTGGACCCCAGTCTCCATCTGTCTAAACCACAGTTATGTGGGCTCAAAGCTGGGCCATAGCATCCACCTGTCTTTAACACAAGTATATGGGACCCAAGGTGAGCCCCAGCCTGCACCCATTTACAGTGTGGGGATATGGGCTCCAAGCCTGGTCTCATCATCCAACAATTTCCCCCACCATTATGTGGGCTTTGGCCTGGGCTGCACACCTCCACATATCTAGAGAAGAGTTATTTGGGCTCTGAGCTGGTCCACAGCCTCCACCTGTCTACACCACAGTTACATGGGCAACAAGCCAGGCCCCACACCCAAAGCCATCTATATTGTGGGAATATGGGCTCCAAGCCTGGGCCCAGCTTCCACCCGTCTATAGTGTAGGGATATGAACTCTGAGAGGGGACCCAGCCCCCACCCATCTACAGTGTGGGGATATGGGCTCCAAGTTGGGCTCCAGCCTCCACTTGTCTACACTGTGGGGATATGGGCTCTGAGCTGCACCCAAGCCTCTACCTGTCTGCACTCTGAGGATATGTGCTCTGAGCTGGGCCCAAATATTCACCCACTTACCCCACAGGTATATGGGCTCTGAGCCAGACCCAACCTCCACCTTTTATACCACAGATATATGAGATCAAAGCTGGGCCACAGCATCCCCTGTCTAGACCACAGGTATATGGGCTCAATGACTGGTCCCATCCTACACAGGTCTACACTGTGGCAATATGGGCTCCAAGCTGGGCCCTAGCCTCCAACAATCTGTCACACAGTTACATGGGCAATAAGCCAGGCCCCATACCCAAAGCTCTCTATATTGTGGGAATATGGGCCCCAAGCCTGGGCCCAGCTTCCACCTGTCTATAGTGTGGGGGTATTAGCTCTGAGATTGGACCCAGGTTCCACCTGTCTACATTGTGGGGATATAGGCTCCAAGTTGGGCCCCACACTCCACCTATCTACCCCACAGTTATATGGGATCTACCAGGGCCCTGGCTCCCACCCGTCTGCCCCTCATGTATATGGTTCCCAAACTGAGCCCCATGCTTCCACCCGGCTACAATGTGTGGATGTAGGATCCGACTTGGGCCCAGCCTGTACTCTTCTACACTGTGGGAATATGGGCTATGACTTGGGTTCCAGCCTCCAGCCATTAACCACACAGATATATGGGCTCCAAGCTGGGCCATATGCTTCCACCTGTCTATACCATAGTTACTTGTGCTCCAAGTCAGGCTCAAGGCTTTACCTTCTAGACCACAGGTTTATGGGCTCTTAGCCAGGCCCCAGCCTCCACTGTCAACCCTATAGGTATATGGGTTCCAAGGTGGGTCCCAACCCCCAGCATCTATGTTGGTGGGATATGGGCTTCAAGCCATGCCCCAGCCTCCACCTGTCTTCATTGCAGGAATATGGGCTTTGAGATGGGCCCCAGTATCCAGCTGTCTACACCAAAGTTATATGGACTCAACGCTGGGTCCCAGCCTTCAC
This sequence comes from Choloepus didactylus, assembly GCF_015220235.1. NCBI lineage: Eukaryota > Metazoa > Chordata > Mammalia > Pilosa > Megalonychidae > Choloepus > Choloepus didactylus. The sequence continues at coordinate 459,480 of NW_023637603.1, forward strand.
CTCTCTTCACTGTGGGGATAGGGGCTCTGAGCCGGGACCAACCTCCACCCATCTACACTGTAGACAAATGGGCTCTGAACCGGACCCCAGCCTCCATCTGTCCACCTGAAAGGTATATGGGCTCATAGCCGGCCCCAGACTCCACTGTGCACATTGTGGGAGTATGGGTTCCTTGCCGGGCCCAGCCTCCATCCATCATTCCCACAGGATTGTGGGCTCCAAGCTCAGCCCCAGCATCCTCCTGTCTATATCACATGTATATAGGCTCCAAGCTGGGCCTTAGCTGCCACCAGTCTAAATTCTAGGGATACAGCTTCAAGTTGGGCTGCATTCTCCAACTGTCTACACTGTAGGGATTTGGGCTCTGAGCCAGACCCCATGCCTCCAGCTGTCTCATTGTTGGGATATGAGCTCCAAGCCAGGCCCCAGCATCCACATCTCTCTACCAGAGTTATCTAGGCTTTGACCCAGGCCCCATGCCCCTACCCATCTACATCGTGGGGATTTGGGCTCCAAGCCGAGTCCCAACTTCCATCCATCTACTCTGTGGTGATGTGGGGTTTGAGTAGTGCCCAGCCTCCTCCTCTCTACCCCACAGGTATATGGGCTACAAGATGGACTTCAGCCTCCATCTACCTAACCACAAATATGGGCTTCGAGCTTTGCCCCACCATCCACCTGTCTATACTACAGGTATATGGGCTTCAAGCTAGGTCCCAGCTTCCACGCGTCTACACTGTTGGGATATCAACTTCGAGCCCGGCCCCACACACTCACCTGTCTATGCTGTGGGGATATGGGTTCCAAGCTGGGTCCCAGTCTCCACCTGTCTACACTGAGTGGATATTGGCTCTGACTTGGACCCCAGTCTCAAACCGTCTACCCTACAGTTAAATGGGCTCCAAGCAGGGCCCTGAGCCTCCACCCATACACACTGTGGTGATATGGTATCCAAGCCAGACCCCAGCATCACCTAGGTGTATGGGTGCCATGCTGGGCACCAGCCTCCACACATCTATCCCACAACTATAGGGGCTCCATGCTGGGCTGCAGCATCCACCCATCTACACCACAGGTGTTTGGGCTCTGAAGAAGGCCCCAGCCTCCACATGTCTACCTAACAGGAACATGGGCTCCAAGCTGGGACCCACGCCTCCACCTGTCTACACTGTGGGCATATGGACTTGGAGCTGAGCACCAGCCTCCACCCATCTACACTCTTGTCATATGAGCTCTGAGTCAGGCCCCAACCTCCCCCTGTCTATGCTCTTTGGATATGGGCTCCAGGCTGGCCTCCCCCTTCCAACTGTCTATAGTGACAGAATATGAATACAGCCAGACCCAGCCTCCACCTGTGTACCCCACAGGTATATGTGCTTCAAGCTGGCCCCATGCCTCCATCTGTCTATACTGTGTGGATGTGGTATCCAAACTGGATCCCAACATCCACCTGTCTACACTCTGGGTATATGGGTTCTGATCCAGGCCATGGCCTTCACCCGTCTATACTGTGGGGATATGAGCTCTGATCTGCACCCCAGCCTCCACTTGTCTATACCACATTTATAAGGGTTCCAAGCTGGGCCCCATGCCACAACCAGGCTACAGGGTGAGGATATGGGCTCTGACCAGGGCCCCAGACTCGACCTATCTACACCAAATGTATATGGGTTCTGTGGTGGTATCCAGCATCCATATGTCTACACCAGAGTCATTTCGGCTTCGAGCCAGGCCCTAGCTTCCTCCTGTTTACACCACAGGTATGTGGGCTCTGAACAGGCCCCATGTCAGCACCCATCTACCTTGTGGGGTATGGGCTGAAGCTTGGCCTCATGCACCCACCTGTCTACACTATGGTGATATGGGCTCCAACCTGGGCTCAATGTCTCCACCTGTCTACACTGTGTGGATATGGGATGTGACCCGTGCCCAGCCTATACCCATCTACACTGTGGGAATATGGGCTCTGATCTGGACCCCAACCTCCAGCCATCTACCACACAGATATATGGGCTCCAGGCTGGGCTATACACATTCATCTGTCTATACCACAATTATTAGGGCTCCAAAGCAGGCTCCAGGCTCAAGCTGTCCACACCAAAGTTATATGGGCTCCAAGCAAGTCCCCAGCCTCCCCTGGTCAACCCTACAGGTATATGGGTTCCAAGGTGGGCCAGAGAATTCACCTGTTTTGATTTCAGGGAAATGGGCCCTGAGCAGGGTACCAGCATCCACCTGTCTACCCCACAGGTGTATGGGCTGCAAGCTGGGCCCCAGCCACCTCCACCCATCTACATTATTGCAATATGAGCTCGAAGCTGTGCCCAAGCCTCCTCCTTTCTACCCCACAGGTATATGGCATTGAAGCTGGACCCTTGTTTCCACGTGTCTACACCAAAAGTGTATGGGCTCTGAGCTGGGACCCTGGCTCCGCCTGTCTGCCCCAGAGGCATATGGGCTCCACGCTGATCCACAGGCTCCAACTGTCTACACCACAGGTACCTGGGCTCAGATCTAGGCCTGGTTTCCACACGTCTAAACTGTGGGATAATGACTCAAAGCTAGGCCCAAGTCTCAACATAACTACATTGTGGGTATATGGGCTCTGAGCCAGGATATAACCTCCACCTGTCTTCACCCCAGTTATATGAGCATCAAGTGGTGCCCCATGCCTCTACATGTCTACACTATGGGAATATGGGCTCTAGGCTGGGCTCCAGCCTCCACCTGTCTACCCCAGTGGTATATGGGCTCCAATCTGGGCCCCATCCCTCCACATGACTACTCTTTGGGAATATGGGTTCTGATCTGGACCCAGCACCTACCTATCTACCCCAGAGGTATACTGGCTTCAACTTGGGCCACAGCCTCCACCCATCTACACTGTGGGTATACGGGCTTGAGCCTGGCCCACCCTCCACCTGTATATTCCACATGTATATGGGTTCCAAGCTGGGCCCCATACCTCCACTTGTCTACACTGTGAGGATATGGGCTTTGAGCTGGGCCCCAGCCTGTACCTGTCTACACTGTGGGGATATGGGCTCCAAGCAGAGCCCCAGCCTCCACCCATAAAGACTATGGGGGTATGGGATGCAAGCTGGGCCCCAGCCTCTGCCTGTCTACCCCGCAGGTATATGGGCTCCAACCTGGATCCCAGCATACAACTATCTACACCACCGGTATATGGGCTCTGAGCCAGGCCCCAGCCTCCACCTGTCTACATTGCGAGAATATGGGTACTCTGTCAGGCCCCAGCCTCCACCAGTCTATATTAAAGAGATATGGGCTTTAAGCTGGGCCCCATCCTCCACCTGTGTACACTGTGGGGATTTGGGCTCCATGCCGGACCTCAACATCTAGCCATTATATGGGCTCCAAGCACTGCCCCACGCTCCCCTTGTCTACATTGTGTGGATTTGGGCACCAAGCCAGGCCCAAGCGTTCACCTCTTTAGCCCACAGGTACATGGATTCAAAGCTGAGCCAGTGTCCACCCGCATGCACTGTAGGTATATGGGCTCCAAAATAAGCTCAAGCCTACATCCATCTACAGTGTATGGATACGGGCTCCAAGTGGGACCCTAGCCTCCACCAATCTACTGCACAAGTTTATGGGATTTGGGCTGGGCCCCATGCATCCATGTGTCTACAGCGGAGTTGTTTGGTGTTCCAACCAGGCCGCAGCCTCCACCTATCTATACCACAGTAATAAGGGCAACAAGTCAGGCCCCGTGCCCAGTAATCTACATTGTGGGGATGGGGCTCCAAGCCGTGCCCCAGCTTCCACCCATGTACAGTGTGGGGATATGGGGTCTGAGCTGGGCCTTTGCCTCCAACTCTCTACCCAACAGGTATATGGGCTCCAAGCTGGGCCCCAGCCTCCACCTATCAACACCACAGTTATAGGAATCCAAGTCAGGTCCTAGACTGGGCCTGACGACATTGAGGAAATATGTGCTCCAAGCTGGATCCCAGCCTCTACCTGTGTACTCAACAGGCATATTGGAAGCAAGCTCTGCCCAACCTCTACCTCTCTACCCTACATGTATATGGGCTCTGAACAGGGCCTTAGCATTCACCTGTCTACCACACAGGTGTATGGGCTCCAAGCCAGACCCCAGCCTCCACCTGTCTATACCACAGGTATATTGAATCCAAGTGTGGTCCCACAGCTCTACCCATCTACAATTTAGGGATGTGGGCTCCGAGCCAGGCCCTGGCCTCCACCTATCTACACTGTGGGGATATGGTGTCAAGCCAGGCCCCAGCCTCCTACTGTCATCCCCACATGTATATTGGTTCCAAGCTAGACCCCACATCTCCATCCTTGTATACAGTCTGGCTATGGGCTCTGAGCTGGGCCCCAGTTTGCACCTGTCTACACTGTAGAAATATGGGCCCTGAGCTGGCCCTGGTCTCTAGCCATCTGCTCCAAGGTTTATGGGCTCCAAGCTTAGCCCCACCCTCCACATGTCTACAGCACAGTTTTATGGGCTCTAAGCTGCCACCAGCCTCCATCCATCTACATATTGGGATATGGGCTCTGAGCCAGGCCCCAGCTCCACCTGTCTATACTGGGGGGACATGGGCTCCCTCAGGGGCCCAAGCCTCCACTTTTCTACCCAACAAGTATATGGGTTCCAAAGCTGTGTCACAGCCTCCACCTGTCTCTCCCACAGGTATATGAGTTTCTAATCAGGCCCCAGCCTCCACCAGTCTACACCAAATGTGCACAGACTCCAAGCTGGGCCCCAGCCTCCACCAGTCTACATTGGAGGGATATGGACTCCAAGATGGGCGCAAATCTCCACCTATCGTCCCCACAGGTGTATGGGCACCAAGCTGGGCCCTAGCCTCCTCCTGTTTGCACAACAGGTATATGGGCCCCAAGCCAGGCTCCTGCCTCTGTCTACACTATGTGGATGTGCTCTGAGCTGGGACCCAGCCTCCACCTGTCTACACCAAATTTATATGGGCCCCAAGCTGGGCCCTATGCCTCCAACCAACTACACTGTAGGGATATGGGCTCCGGGACAGGCCATAATCTCCACCTGTCTACACCACAGTTATATGGGCTCTGATCCAGGCCCCAGCCTCCTCCTGTCTACCACAGAAGTATATGGGCTCCAAGCTCAGCCTCAGGCTACACCTGTCTACCCTTTGGGGATATGGGTTTCTTACTGGACCCCAGCTTCTATCAGTCTACACCACGTGTATGTGGGCTACAAGCTGGGCTCCACATCTCTACTGTGTACACCATGGGTTTATGGTTCCCAGCTGGGTCCTAGCCTCCACCTGTCTACCCAACAGTATATGGGCTCCAAGCTGGGACCCAGCCTCCACCAGTCTACACCACAGGTGTATGGCCTCTGAGCTGGGCCCCAGCCTCTACAAGTAGAGACTTTGGGAATATGGGCTCTGAGCTGGGTCCTGACATCCAATCATCTACCACGAAGGTACATGGGCTCCAGACTGGGCCCCAAATATCCACCTGTCTCCACCACAGTTATTTAGGTTCTGAGCTAGGTTCCAGCCTCGAGGTGTCCACAGGTATATTGGCTCTGAACTGGACCTTAGCCTCCACCTGTCAACGCTACAGGTATTTGGGTTCCAAGCTGGACCCCAGCCTAAACCCATCTAAACTGAGGGAATTTGGACTCTGAGCCGAGTCCCAGCCTCCACCCTTTCACAATATGGGAATATGTGCACTGAGCCTGGCCCCAGCATCCACCTGTCTACACCACAGGTATATGGGTACCAAGCTGGGCCCCAGCCTACAGCCATCTACACTTTGGGGATACAGGCTCTGAGCTAGACCCCAGCCTCCACCCACCTACCCAACAGGTATCTGTGCTCCTAGCTGGGCCCCAACCTGCAACAGTCTACACTGTGGGTATATGGGCTCTGAGTCATGCCCCAGCCTCCACCCATCTGCACTGTGAGAATTTGGGCTTGAGCTGGGCCCCAGTCTCCACCCATTTACCCCACATGTATATGAGGTCCAAGCTGGGCCCCACACCTCCACCTGTCTACACTGTGTAGACATGGGCTCTGAGCCAGGCCCCATGCCTCTACCTATCAATGCTGTGTGGATATGAGCACTGAACTGAGCCCCAGCCTCCACCCACTCACCCCACAGTTATATGGGCTCCAATCTGGGCCCTAGACTCCAGGTGTCTACACTGTGTGGATATGGGCACCAAGCTGGGCCCTGGTCTCCAGCCATCTACCCCACAGCTACATGGCCTCCAAGCTGGGCCCCACATCTCCACCTGTGTCCTAGTTTGCTAATGCTGCAGAATGCAAAACACCAGAGATGGATAGGTTTTATAAAACGGGGGTTTATTTCACTACACAATTACAGTCTTAAGGCCACAAAGCGTCCAAGGTAACACCTCAGCAATCGGGTACCCTCACCGGAGGATGGCCAATGGTGTCCAGAAAACCTCTGTTAGCTAGGAAGGCAGCTGGCATCTGCTCCAAAGCTCCTGCCTCAAAACGGCTTTCTCCCAGGACGTTCCTCTCTAGCAAGCTTGCTCCTCTTCAAAACATCACTCCCAGCTGCACTCTCTTTCCTCTTTGAGTCAGCTCATTTATATAGCTCCACCGATCAAGGCCCACCCCGAATGGGTGGGGCCAAGCCTCCATGGGAACATCTCATCAAAATTATCACCGCCAGCTGGGTGGGGCACACTCCAAGCAAATCCAACCAGCACCCAAGGGTCTGCCCCACACAAGACCACAAAGATAATGGCATTTGGGGGACACAATACATTCAAACCGGCACAACCTGTCTACGCTAGTTATTTGGGCTCCAAGCCAGGCTCTATCTTTGACCTATCTACCCCACAGTTATATGGGTTCTGAGCTGGGCCCTAGCCTCCACCTGACAATCCCACAGATATATGGTCTCCAATCTGGGCCCAGCCTCCACCCGTGTAAACTGTGTGGATATGGGCTCCTAGCCAGGCCCCAGTTTCCACCCACCTACCCCACAGTTGCATGTGCTACAAGTTGGGCCCCACACCTCCACCTGTCTTCACCACAGCTATATGGGCTCCATAGACCCCAGCCTGCACCCATATACCCTCAGTTATATGGGCTCCAAGTGGGGCCCCACACCTCCAAGTGTCTATATTGTGTGGATATGGGCTCCAAGCCAAGCCCTAGCATCCACCTGGCTACCCACAGATATTTGGGTTCAAAGCTGGGCCACAGCATCCACCTGTCTATACCATAGTTATATGGGCAACAAGCCAGATCTACACCCCCACCTGTTTACACTGTGGGGATATGGGCTCCAAGACAGGTCCCAGATTCCATGCATCTACATTGCGGGAATATGGGCTCCAGATAGGCCCCATCCTCCACCTGTTGACCTCACAGAGAAATGGCCTGTGAGATGGGCTCCAGCCTCCACCTGTCTATGTGAGAATATGGGTTCCGAGCAGTGTCCCATCCTCTACCTGTCTGCCACAGAGGTATACTGGTTCCAATCTGGGCTTCAGCCTCCACCTGTCTACACTGTGAGGATATGTTTCAAGCCAGGCCCTATCCTCCACCTCTCTACTGCAAAGATATATTGGGTCCAAGCTGGGTCTCAGCCTCCACTTGTCTACTCTGTTTGGTTATGGGTTCCAAGCTGGGCCCCAGCCTGCACCCATCTGCACTGTGGGAATATGGGCTCTGAGGTGGGCCCTGGCCCTCAGCCATCTTCCCCACATGGTATGGACTCCAACCTGGGCCTCATATCTCCACCTGTCTACACCACAGTTATCTGGGCTCTAAGCCAGGCTCTAGCATCGAACTGTATACACCATAGGTATATGGGCTCCTAGCTAGGCCACAGACTACAGCTGTCTGCATTGTGGTGATATGGGCTCCCAGCCAGATCCCAGCCTCCACCCACCTACCCCACATGTGTATTGCTCCAAGCTGGGCCCCATGACTCCACCAGTCCACACCACAGGAATATGGGCTCTAAGCTGGACTCCAGGCTACACCTGTCTGCCCTGTGGGGATATGGCTCCCAGCCACATCCCAGGTGTATGGACTACGAGCAGGAACCCAGACTCCACCCGTCTTTTCCTTGGGTATACTGGTTCCAAGTTTGGCCTCAGCCTACACTTGTCTTTCCCACAGGTATATGGATTCTGAGCTGGGCCCCAGCTTCCACCCATCTACCTACAGGTATTGGGGCTCCTCACTTTGGCCCATGCCTCCACCCATCTATACTGTGGGGATGTGGGCTCAGAGCCTCCACCTGTCTATCCCCTAGTAATATGGGCTCCAAGCTGGGCTCCACACCTCCACCCATCTACACTGGGGAGATATGAGCTCTGAGCTGATCCCCAGCCTCTGCTCATGTACTCCACAGGTATATGGGCTCCTAGCTGGGTCTCATTCTACACCCTCACCCACCCTGTCATCCTGAAGCCCCAGCCCTCCTGTCCTCTGTGGTCTGTGCAGCCTCACCTGCCTGAGAGTGCAGAGGGTGCACCCTCCTCAGCCGCCCAGGTAGCCATGGTCCGCTCGGACTCACCTGCCATCCTGGTGTGCTCCACCATCGTCACCTTGTGGGGAAGGCCAGGCCTGGGGCCACATTCCCACATGCTGTTCATGGGAGAATCACTGAGGACTGTTGATGAGATGACAGATGCCAGGTCCTCTTCTGCATGTTCCTCATCCCCCTGCTTCCAGCCAAATCCACCTGTGTGGAGGGAAACCAAAGTCACACCTTCCCCCCCTTTATGGATTGGTACATTCCAACACTTGGGATTTGGCAGGAACTGGCCTGGAAGCTGGTGCACAGGCACAGAAGAGAGTGAGGGGCTGTGTGTGCAGGTGAGGGAGGGATGGTGGTCCCCCGATACTGTGGGCACATGTGGGGGTCCTTCTCCACACAGGCCCCTGTGCACAGGTGCAAGGTGGCCTGCTCTCTGCACTTCTGCAATGCCGAGTCCCCACCTATTGTCAGCCTTGGGGCCTGGGCTCCCAGGAAGGCAGCTGGGAACCCTGGATTGGCCCCTGGCCTGCATCTCCTCCCTGACACCCACAGGCTGGGTCACTCAGAATCCCTCCTTCCACCCCTCAGGCATCCCTGTCCCCCCAGAGCTCAGCACCCTTCCCCTCATCACCCCCACACAGGAGGGTTTGCTCCCCATGCAGTCCAGCCCCACAGGACCTCCAGCCTGGCTCTTCTCTGGGAGGGGAGGGGTGTCTCTGGCCAGCAGAGAGGATGGCTGCACTGTCCCTGTGCATCTCCTGGACTCCTGCTCTGAAAGGGAGACTGGGGGACTGACTGCCACCTCCTCCATCAGACACCTCCAAGATTGGGCAGCACAAAAGGTCCTAAAGCTAAAAAGCACCTGGCAGAGGAGTTGGTGAAGCTTTATGCATTTCCTGTGAGATTGGGATGGGTGAGCAGGTGGCTTTACCAGCCCTGAGTCCAGGGCCTTCCATGCACACCCCACAGCTTGTACCCATAGCATGGGCTGCTTCCCAGCATCAACACATGCACAGTGGAAAGTAGAGGGCTGTGGAAGTCACCTGCCTGAAGGTGGATGGTGAGTACAGGGATGGGGAGAAACTGTCCTGGGTGGTCTGACCCCAGGCTTTACTGGGGCTGCATCTGCTTACTTAGAATGTCTTGACCCCACAGGAGCAGAGTCATATAAGGTGGGGGGCAGGGACATGCTTGAGCACCTTTCTGTGCTGGTGCCATGCTCAGGAGTGGGGCACAGAGGCACCGGATAAAGCCAGGGTGACCCTGTGACCCTGCTGGGGAAGGGCAGGCAGGAATCTGATGAGCACACACAGGCATCACCCCGGGTGTGATGAGGACACAGAGGGGGAAGCTGTGGGAGGTGGGGGGGTGTGTCCTAGTGCTGCGGTCAGGAAGGAAATGACAGAGACATGAATGAAAGCAGGACTGGCCAGGGGGTGTGAACACCCAGTTCCCACAACTGGAAAAATGTAATGGTTGCTGAGGAGCGACCTTGGCAGGTTTGAGGGGGTGAGTATCCCCTGTCTGGGATCCCAGCAGCTCATCAGAGGACAGAGCCCAGCAGAGGTTTCCCTGGAATGGCAGTGACAGGGCTCTGCTCCCTGTCACATCCTCTGTGGAAACCATGCAGAGCCCCTCTGCTATAAGTTCATCACATGATCGCCCCGGGGGTCAGGGAGACAGGGAGACATTGTTCCATTAGACTGGGCCTGCAGACCCCAGTGAACTCCTGTTATTAGGGGAAAGGCATTGAGGCAGGAGCCGCTTTCACACCCCTGGAGTGCTCCCAGCCCAGCCCAGGAGGTGCGAGTGTCACTGGCCCAGACATGCATTTCCTGAGTACAAGGCCCCTCCTGGTGTGGGAGCCTCCCCAGCACCCACCTCTGCACTGGGGTCTCCCCTGCCCTGAAGTTCTCAGTTCACAGACCCAGTGTCAGAGCCTGAAGCTCCACCAGCAAAGGGAGTGGGGGCAGCACTGGCAGGTGAGGGGTGTGCATGTTCCCCATGGGGACCCCAGACCCACCTGCAGTGAGTTGGTCACAGCTTTGGGCAGGGGCAGGACTCTGGGCTAAACTGCACCATGGTACTGGGAGTCCCCCTCCCTGCCCCATCCCAGAGCCCTCCGGGTCCCTGAGGAAACGTGGTGGTGGCAGCTCCCCAGGCTGCCCACAGTCACCTCAGGTGAGGCCCGAGTGCTGGTCACCACCCCCAACCCAGTGGCCACATCCGGGACAGACAGAGGGAGGCGGGGGCTGCACGGAGGGAGGATGGTGGTGGGGAAGGTCCCCTGGGCAGGGGATCAGCAGGGCACAAGCAGGGGGCTGGGGGGGTGGAGGGCGCTGACGTCATGGGGGAGGGGAAGGTGACCTCATGGGGAGAGAAGGCGGTGATGTCACAAGAAGCAAGCTGAGTTCCGCCAGCTGATTGGTGGGTGGGTTTGGGGGCAGGGCCTGGATCCAAGGCAGTTGCCAGGGCCTGACGCTGAGCAGAAAGGCTGAGTGAGCCGAGATGGCGCCGCTGCTGCTGCTCCTGCTCCTTCTGGCCCACCTGCTCAGCTCAGTGGAGAGTTCCTCCCTCACACACACACCCCATACCAGGAACCCCACCCAAACAATGGGGTCCCCCTGGATGGCATCCTGCTTCACTTCCTGTTGTGGGCCAGGGAATATGTGGACCCACACTCAACACCCGATATACCCCCTCCTGCCTGGGGAAACCCAGTTCCAACCATCCAGCTTTGAGTCCTCACTGATCCACTGACAGCCGTGGACCCAATTTGATGCCCCTGGGTAGACCAACCACCTGCACAACCCCTGTCCCAACCATCCAGCTTCCAGCTCATAATGATCCACCGGTGGAAGTGGACATGCACTCAGCCATCCTTGGACCACCACCTGCCTGCAGGACCCCTGTCCCAACCACACAACTCCAGGCCCTCACTGATCCACCAGCAGTGCTGGAACACACACTGCACCTGGGAAGACCTCTGATGTGCACAACTCCTGTCAGTACTGTCCACTTTCAAGAAGCCAACATACCAGCAGCTGAAGACCTGCAATCGGCAACCCCTGAACCACCTACCACAGAACCGATGTCCCAGTTGCCAAACTTCAAGCCCCTGCTAATCAACCAGAAGTCATGGACCCACACTCAATGCCCCTTGAATGACTTCCAGTGTGCACAAGTCAAAACTGTCCACCTTCAAGGTCCTGCCAATCCACTAGCAGCTGTGGAAATGCACTTGGCCACCCTTGGACCACCTCATGCCTGAGGAACCCCTGTCCCAAAGGTCCACCTTCACGTCCCCGCTGGTACAGCAGAAGTCATGGACCCACACTCAGCGCCCCTTGGATGACCTCTGGTGTGCTCACATCCTGTCAGAACTGTCCACGTTTGAGCCTCTGACAATCCACGGGCAGCCATGGACCTGCACTCAGCAACCATTGTTCACCTACCACATCCCGAACCCTGACTCAACCATTCACTTTAAAGCTCATGCTGATCCACCAGCAGTCATGGAACAACACACACTGCCCCAAGGATGACCTCAGGTTTGCACAACACCTGTCAGGACAGTCCTCTTTCAAGACCCTGCTGATACATGGGCTGCCATGGACCTGGCCTTGCCACCTCTTAGACCACCACCCACCTGCACAATCCTTGTCCCAACCATCCAACTTCAAGTCCCCACTGATCAACCAGAAGTCATGGACCCACAGTCAATGCCCATTGGATGACTTCTGGTGTGCACAAGTCCTGTCAGATCTGTCCACCTTCGAGCCTCTGCTGATCCATCAGCAGCCACAGACCCATACTTGGTGACCCTTGAACCACCTCCCACCTGCAGAACCCCTGTACCAACTGTTCAACTTCAAGACCCCACTGATCAACTAGGAGTCATGGACCCACACTCAATGCCCCTTTCATGACTTCCTGTGTGCACAAGACCTGTCAGAACTGCCCTCCTTCAATCTCCCACCCACCCAGCAGCAGCCATGGACCCGCACTTGGTGACCATTTGACCACCTCACACTGGCAGAAACCATGCCACAACTATCCACCTTCAGGCCCCCATTGATCCACCAACAGTCGTGGAACAACACACACTGCCCCTTGGATGACCTCCAGTGTGCATAGCTCCTGTCACTACTGTCCATTTTTGAGATGCCAATACACTGGAAGCCGCAGACCCATAAAAAGCAACACTTGGACCACACACTGCCTGCAGAACCCATGTCCCAACCACACAACTTCAAGTCCCCACTGATCAACCAGAAGTTGTGGACCCACACTCAATGCCCCTTGGATGACTTCTGGTGTGCACAAGTCCTGTCAGAACTGTCCACCTTTGAACCCCTGCCAAACAACAAGCATCAATGGACCTGCACTTGGCAACCCTTGGACCACCTCCCCCCTGCAGAACAATGTCCCATCTATCCAACTTCAAGCCCCCACTGATCCACCAGAAGTTGTGGATCAAAGCACACTGCCACTTGTTTGACCTCCAGTGTGCACAACTTCAGTTAGAACTGTTCACTTTCAAAGTCCCACAAATCCACTGGCAGCCATGGACCCACAATCATCAACCATTAGATCACTTCCTGCCTACAGAACCCATGTCCCAACCACACAACTTCAAGCCCCCACTCATCAACCAGAAGTCACGGACCCACACTCAATGCCCCATGGATGACTTCTGGTCTGCACAAGTTCTGTCAGAACTGTTCACCTTCCAGCCCCTGCTGGTCCACTGGCAGCTGGGGACCTGCCCATGGTGATGCTTGGCCTGCTTCCTGCCTGCAGAATCCCTGCAACAATCATCCAACACCAAGCCCCCAGTGATAAACCAGAAGTCATGGACCAACATTTAATGCCCCTTGGATGACTCCCGGTGTGTACAAGTCCTGTCAGGACTGTCCACCTTTGAGCCACCAACAAGCCACCAGCAGTTGTGGACCTTCATTTGATGCCCCTTGGATGACCTCTTTCCAGCCCAACTCCTGTCAATACTGTCCACGTTTGAGCCTAACCTGATCCACTGGCAGCCACAGACTTGCACTTGGCACCTCTCAGTCCCCATTATGACTGAGGATCCCATGTACAAACTGTCCATCTCCAAGCCCCCACTGATCAACTGGCAGCTGCCAACCTGCATTTCACACCCAATGGACCCTCTCCTGCCTCTAGACCCCTTCACCAAGATTTCTGTCTTCCAGCCTCTGCTAATCCACCGTAAGGCATGGACCTCCTCTCCATGCCCCATGTATCCCTTCCTGTGGACACAAACCCTGTCTCAAATCTCCATCACTGAGCCCCAAAAGATCCACCAGCAGCCATGGATCCACACTCAATGCCCCTTGGACCCCTCCTGCCTGCAGAACCCCTGTCCCAAGAGTCTATCTTTGAGCCCTCAGAGACCCACTGGCAGCCACAGACCTGTGATCAATGCCCCATGGACCTCCACCCACCTGCAGAACCCTCATCATAGTCCTCCATCTTCCTGCCACTGCTGATCCATTGGAAAATTGATACCCAGAGTGCTGGTGACAGCTGCCTGCCAAGGAACCCAGGACAAGGTGGACTAGGAAATATTGATGATTTAGGGCCCAGATTTGAAGTCCAGCAGTACCCAGAACTGCTCAGAGCACAGTTCTCCCTCTGACTCACTGTACCCAGGGGATGGCATTCCCATGGCCAGAAGACCTTGGTCTGGAGACTGACTTCAACCTACTGTCCTTGCATGGCATCTTCTGGGGAGTCCTTTTCTTCATTGGAGTTCTCTTGTGTAAAGAGTGTAAAGGATGGTGAGGTTGTGAAAAGCAATGGACCTGGAGTTGCAAGAGCTCTGCAACACCAGAAAGCTTGTAGGTAACTCATTTTTAGTCTGTGAGGAAGCACTTGAACACACAAAGATGAATTCTAAAGCAACCATGAGTGTTAAAATCTGTTGTGGGAAGTTCTCTGTGTTAACAGTGCATGAGCAGGAACACTTCAGGTTGCTGCAGATTTGACTTCTCAGCTTGGTGACCCAGGAAGGACAGGATTTAAAGGTCATGCTGGAGAGCCAGTTCTCCCTGTGTACATTATAACAAAGGGAGCTGTGAACATGTTCCTGAGGATACCCAGGCCCTGGGGATGATCATGCTGGACCAGTGGAAGCTCACCCAAGGACTCCCTTACTCAGCATGATCATCCTCAGGGCCTGGGATTCCTCAAGAACTTGTTTCCAACTCCCCGTGTCATCTGCTAATGTGCTCAGGGAGAGCTGGATCTCTGGGATGTTCTTTAAATCCTGTCCTTCCTGTGTCACCAAGCTGAGAAGAAAATATGCAGCAACCATTACTTTTCTTGCTCATGCCCTCTGAGTGCACCTTTTAGCTCAGAGACTTCCTTCAACAGATTGTCAGTGACACTCATGGTTGCTTTAGAATTCATCTTTTTCTGTTCAAGTGCTTCCTCACAGTCTAAAAATGACTTTAGCTATAAGCTTGCTTGTTTTGGAGAACTCCAGGTCCATCTGCTTTTCATGACCTCACCATCCTTTACACCCTCTAAAGGAGAGAACTCTAATGAAGAAAAGGGATCCCTAGAGAATACAGTGTAGCAACAGTAGGTAGAAGTCAGTCCCCAGACCAAGAACTTCTGGCCATGGGAATGCCATCCCCTGGGCAGAGTGAGTCAGAGGGTGGACTGTGCTCTGAAGAGTTCTGGGTACTGCTGTGGTGTGCCAATTTGTATTTATTATGTCCCCCAGAAAAAGCCATATAATTTGATGCAGTCTTGTGGGGGCAGACTTATTAGTGTAAGTTGGAGCTTTTTGATTAGATTGTTTCCATGGAGATGTGACCCACCCAACTGCAGGTGATAACTATGATTAGATAATTTCCATGGAATTGAAGCCCTGCCCATTCAGCATGGGCCTTGATTAGTTTACTAGAGCCCCATGTATGTGCTCAGAGAGCAGGAGTTCAGAGCTTCAGCCAGGAGAGTGCAACTGAGGGTGACATTTTGAAGAGAAGCTGCAACAAAGAGAGGACAAAATGCCCAAGAGCAACATTTTGAAGAATGTACAGGAGCTGACAGAAGAGCTGGAACACAACCCAGGATCAGCAAATGCCAGCCACGTGCCATCAGAGCTAAGATATTTTCCGCATGCCAATGGCCTTTCTCCAATGAAAGTACTGTTACTGTTTGAAAACACGGTTCTAAATAGTTAGGCCCACCTGATCCCCCATCAAACAGAGAAACAGGTCTCTTTGTTTGGTGAGAAGGGGAGTTTATCGAAGATGTATCAACCAGGAACAGGAGGGAAAAAAAAAAGGGTTTCCAAGACCAGTTCAGAGTGAGAAGAATTATTTGGGCTTTTATAAACCCCAAACAGACAAAGAAATGGCCAGAAGCCAGAAGAAAGTGGAAAGGAAAAAAAAAAAAAATAGAAGAGAGAAAGCTGTTTGGTCAGCATTTGCTTGTTATCTTCAGGTCCTCCCCTCATCCAGCCTTGTTTTTCAAGGTCCTGATTATGAGACCACATGGTTACATCCCTCATATCTTACTGCAGGCAATTCTGGGAAAGTTCCTGGGAGCAGAGAATATGTTTTTGTTGTTGAGATTAGAGCAACAGCAAGTTATTTAAGCAAGGGCTTTTCATGGTCAGAATAACTTAAAGCTGCTTGAGTGAAGTGTTCTTAAACAGTTTTCTTTTTCCTTTATTGGCTATTCAAGACTATACTAACCATTTTCCAGCTAAAGAATTATATTGAATATTTTATACTTATCCAGCTATCAGTACCCTATTTTTGTGGCCTTACCTTGGACACTTTATGGCCTTAAGACTATAACTGCATAACCAAATAAATCCCCTTTATAAAAGCCAATCCATTGCTGGTATTTTGTATAATGGCAGCATTAGCAAACTGAACACATGGTAATATTAAACTTCCCCAGTAATAATTTTTTAATAATTCCTGATACTCTTGCAAGCATTGGGGGCTACCAGTTTGGTAGGCTGAGCCCTTGATTTTTGGGCTTTTAATTATGAAGCTTGTTCCTGCAAAGGAGATGCTAAGACTCCTTATAATTATGCCTAAGAGTACCTCTTTTGTTGCTCAGATCTGGCCCCTATCTCTAAGCCAACTCTGCAGGGTGTCCTCATACCCCCACCCCCACATATGGGACACGACTCCCAGATGTCTAAAGCTCCCTGGTATCGTGGGGCATGACTGCTGGGGATGAGCCTGGCCCTGGCATCATGGGATTGAGAAAGCCTTATGAACCAAAAAGAGGGAGAGAAATGAAACAAAATTTCAGTGGCTGAGAGATGTCAAATGGAGGTGAAAGGTCATTCTGGAGGTTATTCTTATGCATTATATAGATATCCCTTTTTAGTTTTTAGTTTAATAAAATAGTTTTAAGGAAATACCTACAACTGTTGGACAGCAGCCCAGTAGCCTTGATTCTTGAACATGATTGTATAACCATACAGCTTACATTATGTGACCATGTGATTGTGAAAACCATGTGGCTCACACTCCCTTTACTCCGTTTATAGACAGATGAGTAGAAGAATGAGGAGAAAAAGTAAATGAACAATAATGGGGAGGAGGGGTATGAAATGTTTGGGTGTTCTTTTTTACTTTTATTTTATTCTCATTTTTATTTTTTGTAGAAATTAAAATGTTCAAAAATGGATGAACGCACAAGTATATGATGATACTGTGAACAGTTGATTGCACATTTCAGATGATCATATGGTATGTGAATATATCTCAATAAAACTGCATTAAAAAAAGAAAAAAAAGAAGTAGCCCAAAGTTTTCCTCATATTCCCTTCCAGTCACCTTCCCCCTAGGTAACACCTATTCTAATCTCTATTCTTATGGGTTAGTTTTGTCTGTTTTTTAACTTTAAATAAATGAAATCACTCAGCATCTTTTTGTCTTTGTCTTCTTTTAAATAATGTCCGTAGATACATCCTGGATGTGTGTCCCAGTAATGCATTCCTTTTCATGGTCAGGTGGATTTGTAGTAAATGAATATGGCACAGTTTTATGTATCCATTTTACTGTTGATGGACTTTTAGGCTGACTCTTTTGCTGTTTTTAATGAAGCTGCTATGAACAGTCTTGTGCATCTCTCAGTGGGCACATGGACTCATTTATCTTGGGTATATACAGCTATGAGAAGAAGTGATGGAACTGCCGATAAAACGTAGATAATATCAAATATTTTTTCAAAAGTAATAGAAACAATGTATGTTCCCACCAGATATACTGAGAGTTACCTTGATACAAATCCTTTCCGAAACTTGGTACTGACATCCACTTGAGGTTGTAGTGGTATCTCATTTAGTGCCTGTTTAAATCTTGATTTTTTTAAATTCAATTGTCAGTTGGGAGGGGACTGAGGGCAATGCTGGGGCACTGAAGTGTCCTGTGTCTTGATCTGGTGGTGGTTTAATGCATATGTCTTTGTACGTTATGGTTGATGCTTTGTGTATCTTTTTAAGAAATTTAAGATATTCCAGCTGTGTTTTCTTCTATAAGTTTTACTATCTAACTTTTTACATTTAGATTTATGATCTATCTCAAATTGATTTTTGCTTAAGGTGTGAGAAATTAAGACATCAAGGTTAATAAACTCCCATATGCATATCCAAATTCGCCAGCACCATTTGCTGAAAAGACCACTGTTTCCCCCACTGTATTGCAGAAAACCTTTGTGTGAACCAGGGAAGTGACTATATATGTGTTTCTGGATTTTATTCCATTCTGCTTGTCCACTTCTCTCTCTTTGTGCCTAATTCTACCTTAACTTAATTATTGCAGCTTTATATAAGTCTGTGTATCTGGGAATTTAAGTGCTGCGGCTTTGGTCTTAAATTTTCTTTGCTATTGCAGATGCTTTGTTGACTTGAAGTGGTTATAGCAGGCATTTGCATCATGTTCTTAAAATTATGTTTGATAATTCACCATTAATTATGATACTAGCTGTAGGACTTTTTGTAGGTACCCATGACAGTAGTGGAATTGAACTAGAAATCAATAAATTTAATTTTAAAAAAAGCCGACAATAGTTTTGAAATATTTAGCAATATATTTTTAAACAGAGCTGGGCATAGGGTGAGGCAAGCAAGGGGCCTAAGGTGCAAAGTGTCATTTCTCCCTGCACCTTCACAGACCTGAGAAGCAGCGGCTCCTTCATTTTGTGCTTGAGGCTCCTTGTTTTCCCCATTCTAGTCCTGCACCTGGTGCTAAATAATCCATAGATCCAAATTACGGAAACAAAAATATTTATGGGAATGAGTGAAAGCATTTTTTTTGGAAATTTATATCTTTAAATGCATATGTTTGAAAAGAAGAAAGGTTGAAAAATCAAATCACTGCTCTCCAGAAAAATTTCTGAGATGATGGAAATGTTCTGTATCTGCACTATCCAATATAATAGCCACTAAACACATGTGACTTGATCTCTTGTTCTGTGGCTAGTGTAATTGATGTATTGAATTTGGAATTTCACTTTGATCTTCCTTACCAAAGAATCCCAAATAACTTAGGTAGATACACTTCCCCAATGTGGTGGAATTTTACTCCCTTCCTCCCCAGTTCCAAACCCCTCCATTACCTGAGTGTAGTTTGGACTTAGTAACTTGCTTCCATGAAGTGTGTGAAAAGGGGAAAATACCTTTACAGTGGAGAAACTTGTCACATAATCCTCGGCCAGTTGTTCAAGGCTAACTCCCCAGTGAGAAGTCAGGTTGAGAGCAGGTATCCCTGCTGTGAAGTGATGAGAAGGGCTCATCACTTTTGTAGTATTCCTAAAAACCCATAACCCATGTGTGATAAGAAAAACAGCAGACAAACCCAAATTGAGGGACAGTCTACAAAACACTTGACCAGTAGTTACTCTTTAAAATTGCCAAGGTTGTGAAAAACAAGGAGAGTCTGAGAAACTGTCACAGACTAGAGTAGGCTAAGGGATGTGATGACTAAATGTGTTGTGGTATCCTGGATGGAATTCCAGAACAGACAAAGGACAATAATGGAAAATCCGGTGAAATCCAAATAAAGACTAGAGTTTATTTAATAGTAAAATACAAAAACTGCAGTTATGGTTAGGCCTAAGGATGTCAGTTCACATATATAAATTTTACACATTGCACATATCTTTAAATCTATGATGTCTTACTTTTAACTATGAACAGAACTCTTTAAGTGCAAAGTATTGGTCATACTTAGATTGTGTGATCTTGATACTGTTAGAAAACCTGGTTCTAAATAGTCAGGTCTGCCTGATCCCATATCAAATAGAGAAACAAGTCTCTTTCTTTGCTGAGACAGTAGTTTATTGAAGATGTATCAACACAGAACTGGAGGAAAAATAAATCTTTCCAAGACCACTTCAGAGTGAGAAGAGTTGTTTGGACTTTTATAACCCAAAACAGACAAAGAAATGGTCAGAATCCAGAAGAGAGCAGAAGGAGCATGTCCATGTGATGGGGTTGACACCGTCATAGTTCTAGGGACCACAGAAACGGGTCTCACCAATATCTCCGATGGGGAGAGAGCATGCAGGCACAGTACCAGAAGTCTGGTTTAAATATGCAAGCACTTCAATTAAAACAGGGGTCTACCTCTCTCTCTCTAACTGAGCCATCTCGACAGGTGAACTCGCTGCCCTCCCCCCTACGTGGGACCTGACTCCCAGGGGTGTAAATCTCCCTGGCAACGCAGAGTATGACTCTTGGGGATGAATGTGGACCCGGCATCGTGGGACTGAGGGTATCTTCTTGACCAAAAGGGGGATGCAAAATGAGACGAAATAGTTTCAGTGGCTGAGAGATTCCAAATGGAGTCGAGAGGTCACTCTGGTGGACATTCTTACGCACTATATAGATAACACCTCTTAGGCTTTAATGTATTGGAATAGCTAGAAGCAAATACCTGAAACTACCAAACTCCAACCCAGCAGTCTGGACTCCTGAAGACAATCATATAATAATGTAGATTACAAGGGGTGACAGTGTGATTGTGAAGACCTTGTGGATCACACCCCCTTTATCTAGTGTATGGATGAGTGGAGGAATGGGGATAAAAACTAAAGGACAAATGGGGTGGGATGGGGTATGATTTGGGTGTTCTTTTTTCACTTTTATTTTTTATTCTTGTCTGGTTCTTTCTGATGTAAGGAAAATGTTCAGAGATAGATTATGGTGATGAACGCATAACTATGTTATCATACTGTGGACAGTGGATTGTATATCATGGATGATTGTATGGTGTGTGAATGTATTTCAGTAAAACTGAATTTAATAAAAAAAGTACAAGCTAAAAAAAAAACAACAGAGGTCTAATTTATTTTTCTTTATAGTTTTACTGGGGTTATATTAAATAATGGATAGAACATAATTTATATGCTTGCCTTGTCTCTTTTTAAAAGTCTTTCTTTGTTGTTATTGAAGATGAAGCCCTGACTTGTAGCTAACTGCAAGCACTTTCAGAGAAGCATCAGAGTAAAACAATGCAACCGACAAGGAAATTTGGCTGTATCTGTGACATGTAACATTTCATAAAATAACTTGCTTCCACACTGTTGTGTAATATTACGCAGATCAGTAACCAAAAGGTTAGAAAAATATTTTTATAATATTGTCTAAACATTTCTTATGCAACTTAAAACATATTAACCATTTTTAGCACTTCATTTTTTTTTCAAGGTGAAAGAACAAATTCTTTGCAACTGTTGGGAATAAAAAGTTATTTTTTAGGGCTTGACTTTGAGAAAGCAAAATGTTAAAAGTTGTTAGGATTGAATCTGACTATAACACCACAAATTTACAAATTGATAAAGGAATAACTTTTAAAAAAAATCCCACATTTTTGGAAAACAATAAAATATTTCCACATAACCCTTGGAATAAAAGAGAATCACTAGGCAAATTAGGGAATACATCAAATTGAGTGATAATGAACATATTACAGTCAAAAGTTGTGAGACAAAGCTAAATGAGTAGTTAAAGCCAAATTTGTAGCATTAAACATATGGGAGAAGGTTGTAAACAATGAGCTAGACTTGTTTCTAAAAAGTTGCGAAGAGTAGAAACAGAGCAAACCCACAGGGTCAAGAATGAAGAAATTATAAAGAATGGGGAAAATACAAATGAAATAAAGGAGAGAATAGCTTTACAGAAGATTACCAAAATAAAAAGCTGGTTCTTCAAAAGATTATTAATTTAAACAAACTTCTGGCTGAACTGGTCAATAAATCAAAGAAGAAAAAGTACAAGTAAACAAATGACCTGCAAACTTTTTCTTTAAATAGTCAGGTAATAAGTATTTTAGGCTTTGCAAGCAGTAAGCCCAGTTTCTGTTGCAATTAATCCACTCTGGTGATGCAGCAGGAAAGCAGCCAGAGACAATACAGCAGGGAACGGACCGGTCTGTGTTCCAACAAAAAAGTTACTTATGGATACAAATGTGAATTTCATGTAAACTTCACATCACCAAAATAACCTTGTCCATTTAACCTCCTCCCCCAAACACTTAAAATTGTAACCACCATTCTTAGCTAGCTGCAAGTTGTGCAAAACCAGGTAGCGAGCTGGATTGGATTCGCCCCCAGATGCAACCTCAGAGGAGGGGGAGTCAAGGCCCAGTTGCATTGTCAAGCTCCATAACCATGGAGCACGCACTAGTGCTTTTACGGAAAAGGTGACACACCTGAGGTTATGAGCGCTGGATGCTAGAAGGGGAACCATATTCCTGGAGGGACCGAACCTCTGCTACCCAAGCCCTTCCAGGGACCCCTGGTCTTTGCTGCTCTCTCTGCTCCTCGCAGCCAGACTGTGTAGCACCGGGTCGCAGCCGGGGGCACCAGAGCGCGCACATGTGCCTGACCAGCAACCGGCCTCAGGAAGGGAACTGGAAGCCAATCAGAGGTCCCAGTGGGTGCACAAAGGAGACTGCAGCGGCCAAGGCCTGAGGAGGCTTCCTTGTGGTGGGCTTCACTTGGAGCGTGCCTTGGGCCTGGTGCCTTCACCAAAAGGAAAAGAGCACACACCCTGAGTCCCTTTTCAATTGGACGTATTTTTCATTTGGTGAAATGTCCTCCACCTTGGAAATCGCTCAGGCGAAGCAAGGGGAGCTGGCTCCTGGCTATCTTGGGGGCTGCTGGTCAGCAGACAGCCTTTCCCTTTGAGAGTGTCTTCTCCTTCTCTGCCTTAAGCGAGTGCATAGACGCACAGATAGGCAGTACCACCCCTCCAAACCTTAGGGGCACATCAGGAGCAGGACCAGCCTTGTCCTAATCCTACTCTTTATTAATTAGCTCTGCCTTCGGGAGAGTGATCTGCACTTGGGCTTGAAGCTCTGAGGCAGGCCTGGGGCGGGGGATGTCGTAAGACACACTTCCTAAACTAAAGAGAGGGCAGAATGGAAGTACCGGCTCCCACCGCTGGC
This sequence comes from Choloepus didactylus, assembly GCF_015220235.1. NCBI lineage: Eukaryota > Metazoa > Chordata > Mammalia > Pilosa > Megalonychidae > Choloepus > Choloepus didactylus. The sequence goes on from NW_023637603.1 coordinate 482,441, forward strand.
CAGGCCAGGAAGTCGGACTAAGCCAGCAGAACCTCCCCATCCAAAGGGGTGCTTGAGTTTGGGGGCAGGGCCCTCATTTCTCTCGGGTACCCCAGTACACCGTTTCGCCCCGGGAGGCAGTGTCCTAGGCATCTCTGGCCCCAGGGGGACTCGCCTCGCCCGGAGCTGATTCCGGAGGGTCGGGGAAGGGAAGGGGGCGGTGCGGGAGGGGGGCGCGAGGACCCGGGAGCTTCCCCCTTAAGGCCTGCGTCTAGAGGAGCGAACGCAGGGGCCGGGCGCGGGGCGGGGCCTCGGCGGGGCGGCCGCGCGGCTTCACCTGCCGCTGGGATCCCGCGGAACCCAGGCGCGGGCCTTTGCGAGGCCGACGCACCGGCCAGAGGGTGCGCGCCGCCGTTTCCACTTCGCCAGGCCCCGGGGAGCCCGGGCGGCGAGGGCGGCGGACGCAGCCAGGCTGGAGGTTCGGGCAGGCGCGGGGGAGCGGTGGCAGCGGCGAGCGGACTCCGGACACCGGGCAGACGTCTGGGCACGGCGCGGCGGGGAAGATGACCGCGGGCTCCTGCTCGCTCCTCCTGCTGCTCTCGCTCTCCGGTTCGCTCCAGGTAAGTTGCCGCCCCCCCCATGCCAGCCTCTTGGGAGTCCGGGGCAACTAGGGGCCGGCCCGGAGGTAGAGGGGCGCGCACACGCCGAGCGGGGCTCTTCTGAGCTTCCCTGGACGTGCCAGTGACCCCGCCGCGCGCTCCGTGGCACCCAGCCCGGCACCCGCGTTCCTCGAAGCCGCCTGCGGTCGGCAGGAGTGGGAAGGCGCCGGGGCGGCGTGGAGCGGCGAAGCGGGGCGAGTGTGTGGGCGGGTGGCCGGGATACCGTCACTGCGCGCAGCGGGACCCGCCGAGCATCCCTCGCCGCCTGGTGCCCGCGGCCGCTACCCGGAGTTCGGCTCGCCCGCGCCGGGACAGGCTGCCCGCTGGCGGAGCCGGCGCACCCTCTACTTCCCGGGAGCTGCGCGCCTCCTGAGTTAGCGCGCCAGCCGGGCTCAGGGCTCAGGGCTAGGGCATCCTGGCGGGGGCCGGCCGCCTCTGCGCTGGGGCTGGGGATCCGCTGCACAGAGTCGCCCCGCTCTTCTTCCGGGTGGCGGCCAAGACCGTCTCTGCGACTGGGTGGCGGATGTGGACCGCTGGACACCCCTCTCGCCGAGCGCCGCCGCGCGCCGGCTGCAGCAGGAGTCCTGGCAGGGCCCGCAGGGCTGGGAGCAGGGCGGGGTAGTCGTGTTCCGGGCCCGTGCCGGCGAGGAGTGCGCCCTGGGATCGCTGGGCTCCCGCTTTCTTCGTGGAGAGCCGCGCCGGCCCTCTGCGCAGCTTGTTCTCTGCATTTCGCGGGGTGCGGGGCCTGGGGGTGGGGGGGTGGGCGTGCGTAGAAGCTGAGGGTGGGGGGGTGGGGAATCTTCAAGCGCAAAGTGTCAATCATATTTAGATTGTGTGATTACCATAATACCACAAAGTTAGAAATTGATAAAGTAATAGTTTAAAAAAATCTCATCTATTTTGGAAAATAAATAAAATATTACCAAGCAACCCTTCCAATAAAAGAGAATCACTAGAGGAATTATTAAATAAGTGTAATTGAATGATAATGGACATATTACACTCAAAATTGTGAGCCAAAGCTTAATCAGTACTTAAAGGGAAATCTATAGCATTAAACACATGGGGGGGGGGTTATGAACAGTGATCCAGGTTTCTTTCTTAAAAGTTGCAAAGAGTAGCAATTGAGCAAGCCCACAGGCGTCAAGAAGGAAGAAATTATAAAGAATGGGGAAAATATAAATGAGAGAAGAAAATAGCTTTACAGATTAACAAAATAAAAAGCAGGTTCTTTCACAAGATTATTAACATAAACTTTTGGGAGGATTGGTCAATAAATTAAAGAAGAAAAAGTTCAAGTAAACCAACGACCTGCAAACATTCCCTATGAAGAGCCAGGTAATAAATATTTTAGGCTTTCAGGGCAGTAAAGAGCAGTCTCTGTTGCAATTAATCAACTCTGATGATGTTGCAGGAAAGCAGCCAGAGACAATACCCAAGGGAATGGGCTTGTTTGTGTTCCAATAAAATTGTTATCTATGGACACAAATGTGAATTTCATGTAAATTTCACGTCAACAAAATAAGTTCTTTTAACCTCCTCCCGCAATCACTTAAAATTGTATGCATCATTATTAAATAGCTGCAAGTGCAAAACCAGGCAGGGGGCTAGATTGGATCGCCCCTAGTTGCAACTTCAAGGAAGGGGGCATCAAGGCCCAGTTGCACTTTCAAGGTCCATAACCATGGAGCACACGCTACTGCTTTTATGGAAAAGGTGACACACCTGAGGATTATGAGAGCTGGATGCTAGGAAGGGAAATGTATTCCCCGAGGGACTGAACCTTAGCAACCCAGGCCCTTGTAGGGACACCAGGTCTTTGCCGCTAACTGCACTCCCTGAAGCCAGACTGCAGCAGCACCAGGTCGCCGCTAGGGGCGCTGGAGCGCGCACATGCGCCCGACCCGCGCCTGACCTCGCGCCAGGACCTGGCAGCCAATCAGAGGTCGCAGCGGGCTCTTGTGCGGAGGCGACGGCGGTGCCTGAGGTTGAGGCGACTTCCTTGTCCTGGGCTTCTCCTGGGGCGCGCCTTGGGCCTGGTGCGATTCCCGCAGCTCTAGGACTGACATGGACACGACCGGTAAGGACTCCGGCTTGGGGTGTGCAGCACCTGGAATGTGCCCAAGCGTTCCCTTCGAGGAGGCAGGAGGGATTCGGTGATCGAAGCCCCTAGGGTCTTGATGGTGCTCCCGGTCCTTTGTGGCCTGAGGGGTCTGTCCGCGCCATGGTATTCCGAAGGGACGGTCTGGTGATCCCCGGTGGGTCCCTTTCACCTTTCCTCCTGTCCCCTCATTCCCCTCCCTCTGCTGCCCTGAGGGCCTGGCCTCCCGCCCCTCCCCCCGCGGTCCCCACCTGCGCTCCCGGGGAAGGGGCCCCACCAGGCCCTCAGCGCCCTCCTCCCCGTCGGACCCCCTGGTAGTCTCCCTCTCTCTCCCTCTCTCCCTCTCTCTGTTAAAAGAACTCAGCAAAATAAAATTCGGGTTTATTGTTGGACAACATTGATTCATACATCAAACAGGCCACAAATAAGTAAATAAACATCAACTTTACAGATAAAAATTTAAAAGGGAAAAAAGAAATCTTTATCTTTGGCCTTTTTAACCATCTCATGCAAACCAACTGCTTATACATACACAAAAATGTTAGTGGAATACTCGGAATAAGATTGATTTTTGTTTTTGCTGGTTTTTAGAAGGTTTTTTTTTTCCTTTTAGAGGATAATAGACATGGTCAAACTATGAATAAAGTCAGAAGTAGAACAGAACGCTCATCAGAGATCATTAAAAATGGCTGACTCCTAACAATACGTCCAAAAATATAAAACGGAAATAAAAAATACAAACACATTTTCCTTTTTAAAGTACTTTTAAGAAAAAAAGCTGGGCCTTGGAAGTTTCGGTTATTTTTCCTCCCCTGTTGCAAATCCGCGCTGTGGTCCTGGCTGGGGGGTGGAGAGCGCGTGTCACCTGCGGGGGGCGCTGCCCGCGGTGGGTGGGGGCGGCCTCTCCCCTCGGAGGGGAGCACGTGTAGATCCTGAGACCGGAAGTGGGGGGGAATAGGTCACGGCGGCCTTTTTATATTTTTTAAGTTTAATGTTTTCTTTTTTTTCTGTCTGGTCATCCTCATTGGTCTATTGCTTCTCGGTGTCCACATCCTCCTCCTCCTCATCTTCAGCTGCCCACTTGCCCGTAGCGGCCTCAGCCTCCTCATCTTCATCTCCACCCTCTTCCTCACCATCTCTTTCTACCTCCTGTTCCTCTTCCTCCCCACCTTCTTCCTCTTCTTCATCCACCTCATTGTCAGCCTCCTGTTCCCCATTTTCTTTGTTAGCGTTCCCATTAGCAGGTGCATTTCTTCCGTTCTCCGCTTCCTCCACAACTTCCTCCTTCTCCTTTAAGTCCTTGGTGGTGATACGGGAGCTGGTATACACGTCTGCGTCTGACATGCTGGGGCACCCTGGTGATCTGATCTAACGGATTAGAAAGAAAGCGAGTGTTCGGGGCTCTGGCGATAAATCTGCTCGGTCCGCGGTGGCGGCAGCGCACAGTGGAGGTGACTGCGGGAGCGGGGAGCCGCCTGGGGAACAATGCAGAGATGGCTTTTCTGAGCAGCCCGTGGGCCCTTCGTTGTCTCTTGAGTGGCTTAATGCATTTAAAAATCGTAAGTCGCTTTTATAACCCCGCCCCCGTCTCCACTTCGCACAACCTTCCGGCCCAGACTGTGTAATGTTTTTTTTTGTTTGTTTTTTTTGTTTTTTACCATTTATTTTATCTTTGTTTTTATTGTGGGTAACATTGTGGTAATATATATACAATGTAGCATTTCCCATCTTAACCACTATCATGTATAAAATTCAGTGATATTAATTACATTCACAGTATTGGGCTACCAACACCACTATCCATTACCACTATCCGTTACCAAACTTTTTCATTACCCCAAACAGAACCTCCATGACCATCAAGCATTAAGTCCCAATTCCCAACCCAGCCCACAGTCACTGATAACCTATAATCCAGTCTCTGTTTCTGTGTATTTGCTTATTCTAGGTATTTCAAGTAAGTGAAATAATACAATATTGGTCCTTTTGTGTCTGGCTTATTTTACTCAACATGCTATCTTGATGGTTAATCCATGTTGTAGTAGGTCTCAATACTTCATTCCTTTTTATGGCTGAATAATATTCTATTGTATGTATATACCACATTTAGTTTACTCATCAGTTGATCAACACACAGATTGCTCCTACCTTTTCCTACCTTTTTTTTCTCTTTTAATTCAATTTTATTGAGACATAGCCACACACCATGCAATCCAAATACAACCAATGGCTCACAGTGTTATCCCATAGTTGTGCATTCATCACCACAATCAAAATTTGGAAATTTTCACTACTCCAGGAAAATAAGAAAAGAAAAGAAAAAATAGGAAATCCAGAACATCCCCTACCCCTGCCCCCCCACCATTGTTGATCCCTAGCATTAAGGTGGTAGATTTGTTAGTGTTGAGGAAATTCTATTACAGTATTACTGTTAACTGTAGTCCATAGTTTGCAATAGGTGCATTTTCCCCCATATACCACTCTTACTAACTCCTTGTAATAGTTCTGTACATTTTGTCTACTTCATGAAGGAAAATTTTTAATATTTGTACTGTTAATTGCAGTCATTGTTCACATTGTCCAAAAACTTAAGATTTACTGAGTTATGCAGTCATGTTTTAACCTCTGAATTTCCTTCTGTTGATATAAATGACTCTAAACTTCCCGTATCAACCACATTCATACCCAATTCAGCACTGCTGATTATACTCAAAATAATGTGCTCACATCGCCTCTGTGCATTTCCAAACAATTAAATTTAACCTAGTTAAAAACTGTACATTTTAGCAACTGCTCTTCATTTTCTAGCCTTATTCTATCTCTTGCCAATGTATATTCTAGATTCTGTGTCCATGAGTTTGCATAGTATAATTAGTTCATATTAGTGAGATTGTACAATATTTGTCCTTTCGTGTCTGACTTATTTCACTTAAAATAATGCCTTCAAGCTTAATCCATGTTGTCACAGGCTTCAGGATTTCATTCCTTCTCAGTGCTGAATAATATTCCACCATATGTATATATCACATTTTGTTTATCCATCAGCTGATGGACTCTTGGATTGTTTCCATCTTTGGGGATTGCAAATAGTGCTGCTATCATCATCAGTGTGCAGATGTCTGTTCACGTCCTGGCTTTCAGTTCTTCTGGGTGTATACTGAGTAGCGAGATTGCCAGATCATAGGGCAACTCTATACTTAGCTTTCTGAGGAACCACCAACCATCTTCCACAGCAGCTGTACCATTGTACGTTCCCACCAACAGTGGATTAAGTGTTCCTACTTCTCCATATCCTCTCCAACATTTGTAGTTTCCTGTTTGTTTAATTGTGGCCATTTTACTAGGTCTGAAATGATATCTCATTGTGTTTTTTTTTAAATTAAATCCAGTTTTATTGAAATATATTCACATACCATATAGTCATCCATGGTGTGCAGTCAACTGTTCAGAGTACCACCCTATAGTTATGCATTCATCACCACAATGTATTTCTGAACATTTTCCTTACATCAGAAAGAATCAGAATAAGAATAAAAAATAAAAATAAAAAAGGACACCCAAATCATTCCCCTCATCCCACCCTATTTTTCATTTAGGTTTTGTCCCCATTTTTCTACTCGTCCATCCAAACACTAGATAAAGGGAGTGTGATCCACAAGTTTCCACAATCGCACTGTCACTCCTTGTAATCTACATTGTTATACAGTTGTCTACAGGAGTCCAGACTATTGGGTTAGAGTTTGATAGTTTCAGGTATTTACTTCTAGCTATTCCAATACATTAAATCCTAAAAAGGGTTATCTATATAGTGTGTAATGATGTCTACCAGAGTAACAATGTCCACCAGAGCATAGTGCATAATGATGTCCACTCGGCACACTTCCAGCCCAGTTTAATGCTTTTTAAAACATTTAAAAATTCATTTCTTGATTTCTTTCCCCAATTGCCTATTTCCCTTTTTTTTCTTGTTTGTTTTCTGTGGGTGTTGGCCCCAACTCTAGTGCAGCCCCCCTTGACTCTCGTGAAACCCCTGAGACCTGGGACCAGGGTTTTGATGTGGGCAGTTCAAAGGTGGAGTGTTCTATTTACTGACTTAGAGTAGACTGGAGAAACAGGTTTTTGGGAAACTGAGATCAATTGTTTTTTTAAGCTAAGTGTGAGATGCTTGCTACAACAACCAAATGGTAGTGTGTTGTAAAATATCCCTAGATAATGTTATGTATTACTATACCTTCTCTCTGATTGGCTCTAGGATGTGACCTTCTGCTTGAATTATCTCAAGAGCTTTAGAAATATGAGTGCACACCTGAGGTAAGGTGAAAGAGGTTTTTATAAAAAGGTTATATGTTGTATTCTTCAGTTTTCTCCTAATACCTCTGTGCTAGAATATTACTATCTATGCAATGTTTCCTGTAGGAAACTGAATGTACATGATAAATTCAGGCCACTCATTAATCCAGATATTTCCAGAGCCCTCTAAATTGCTGCCTTAAAAAAGAGGAGGGGAGAACCTAAGATGGCGACTATGTGAGACAGGGCAACAAAACACCTCTGTGAAAAATGCTAAATAAAAACCAGAAACTGACCCAGAACACCACTTCCAGAGAAGCACCATCCAGACAAGGTCTGCTAAATCCACAGGGAACGTGCATTGGGTGAAACAGAAGTCTGCATTCTGAAACGAGTGAGTGAGTCAGCTGAGAGTTCCTCGGCCACGCTGCAGTGTGGGGAAATTGTGGGTTGGTGTTTGGAGATGGACTAGTACTTTAAAAGAAAAATAAGCCTGGGAGCAGCTACAGATATGACAGGAGTGGGCTGGGCTAATGCCTCGGTGTCTGCCATGGAGGATACCCCTTCCTACACCCACTGCTGATTGTCTCGGGCCCAGGGGAGCAAACAGAAGCCAAAGGAGAAAAAAAAAAAAAAAAAAAACACGACTTGCAGACATCTCCCTGGTAGGCGGGGCACTCCTGCCTGGGACAGAACCCACAGCACAGAGGCACGCCGAGAAACCCAGAATGACAGGGAGTCTTTCATGCAGCACCGCTCACATGCCACAATATCGGTCCATGGACAGTGGCCTTTAATACAACCATGGCTGATTGTCCCATAGCTGGGAGGGGGGAGCTGTGTGGAAAGGGGGAAGTTAATGCATCCCATTCAACCATCTTTGAAGTGGGCTGGGAATGCTCTGGCACAGCCCGGCGTCCCAGGGCTTCCGTGGATGCCAGTGTGCACTTGTGATATGGCATGGCCCACCCTCCCTCAGCAGAGGTCCTGGAAGTGCACAGCAGAAAAGGGGGAACCACTCAGAAATCCCAGGGAACTTACACCAATACCAAGGACTTTTGGGTCAGCAGCAGAGGACAGCCTTAAATCTCTGGGGACACCTGGGGGTTTGATTATTAAAGCTGCCCTTCCTCCCTACCTGCTCAGACACACACCCCTCATTAAGGGCATACAGCACCAACATCACACCCAAAGTAAGTGCACCAATTGGACACCACAAGAATCAGATCCCCACACACCACAAAGTTGAGGAGAACTGACTTGAGGGGAATAGGTGAGTCATGGATTCCGTCTGCTGGTTAGTTAGAGAAAGTGTACACCATGAAGCTGCAGTTCTGACAAATGAAAAATCAAGTAAAGCAAATGCCAAGAGGCCAAAAACAGAGAATCTTAAAGCATATGATAAAACCAGACAATATGGAGAACCCGAACCCAAACACCGAAATCAAAAGATCAGAAGGCACATAGTACTTGGCACAATTAATCAAAGAACTTCAGATAGGCAATGAGAGCATGGCATGGGATATAAAGGGCATGAAGAAGAAAATGGCACAGGATATAAAAGACATAAAGAAGACCCAAGAAGAGCATAAAGAAGATACTGCTAGAGTAAATAAAAAAATAGAAGATCTTATGGAAATTAAAGAAACTGTAGACCAAATTGAAAAGACTCTGGATACTCATAATACAAGACTAGAGGTAGCTGAACAACAACTCAGCCTCCTTGAGGACCACAGAATGGAAAATGAAAGAACAAAAGAAAGAATGGGGAAAAAATCAAAAAAATAGAAATGGATCTCAGGGATAGGATAGATAAAATAAAACATCTGAATTTAAGACTCTGGTATCCCAGAAGGGGAAGAGAAGGGTAAAGGTCTAGAAAGAGTATTCAAAGAAATTGTTGGGGAAAACTTCCCAAACCTTCTACACAATATATACACACAAAGCATAAATGCCCAGTGAACTCCAAATAGAATAAATCCAAATAAACCCACTCCAAGACATATTCTGATCAGACTGCCAAGTACTGAAGAGATGGAGCAAGTTCTGAAAGCAGCAAGAGAAAAGCAATTCACATACAAAGGAAACAAGACTAAGTAGTGACTACTCAGCGGCCACCATGGAGGTGAGAAGGCAGTGGCATGACATATTTAAAATTCTGAGAGAGTAAAATTTCCAACCAAGAATACTTTATCCAGCAAAACTCTCCTTCAGATTTGAGGGAGAACTTAAAATTTTTCACAAACAAATGCTGAGAGAGTTTGCTAATAAAAGTCCTGCCCTACTTCAGATACTAAAGGGAGCTCTACTGACAAAGAAACAAAGAAAGGAGAGAGAGATACAGAGAATTTTAACAGACATATATAGAATATTACATCCCAGGTCACCGGGACACACATTCTTCTCTAGTGATCATGGGTACTTTCTCCAGAATGGACTGTATACTGGTACAAAAAAACAAGCCTCAATAAAATTTAAAAAAATATGAATGAATTTGTTCAAAGCACATTCTCTGACCACAATGGAATAGAAATAGAAGTCAATAACCATCAGAGACTTGGAGAATTCACAAACATCTGGAGGATAAAAATGAGAGGGAGCGAAAACATTCCCAGAGAATCAAATTTGAGGGACTTCATCATCAGTAATCCGGCCTATAAGAAATGCTAAAGGGAGTTGAGCAGGCTGAAAGGAAGGGACACTAAACAATTGACTGAAACTACATGAAGAAATAAGGATTTCCAGTAAAGATCACATGGTAAATATAAATACCAATATTACTGTAATGTTGATTTATAACTCCACTATTTAGTTCCTACAGGATCTAAAATACATGAACTGTAATGATAAATCACTGGTTTTGGACTCAATGTAAAATATGCAATTTTTGACAAGAACTACATAAAGGTGGGGGAATGATGGAGTATAGGAACATAGTTTATGCGTCATATGAAAGTTAAGTTGGTATCAAAGAAAAACAAGATTGTTATAGATTTAAGATGTTAAATTTAAGCCCCATGGTAAACACAAAGAAAGTATCAGAGAATATGAACATAGAGATGAAAAGTAGAGTAGGGGTTCCGAGAATGGGGGAAGGGGCAATGGGGAGTTAAGAAATGAGACAGGGTTTGTGCTTGGGGTGAAGGGAAACTTCTAGAAATTGATGGTGGGAAGGTGATAGCATTGCAACATTCTAAATGTGATTAATCCCACTAATGGAATGCTAGGGAGGGGGTGGAATGGGAAGATTTAGGCTATATATATGTTTCCACAATAGAAAAAAAAAGTCTAAACAGATGACAATTAAATGCCAAGGATGATCCTGGATGGGATCTGAAGATGGAGGAGAAGAGGCTCAAAGGGATACAGATGGGACACAAGAGAATAAAAAATGAAATATAAAATGTAAGCTTTATATCAATGTTGAATTTCTTGAACTTCTTAGCTGCATTTAATGGGATTGCATAAAAGAATGTTATTGTCCACAGAAAAGGTATATGTGAATTATATTGTTTGTTCAGAGAGATATGTGCAGGTTGCTCTCATATGTTCAGAGGACAGAGCAATAGATGATTAATGATAGATAGGAAGGGAAAGAAAGAGATGGTGGTGTGACAGGATCTTAAAGGTGATGGATCGGGTTATCAGGGGAGGCGGGGTCAGGGTATGATGGAGTTCTATGTATGGGGTTTGTCCTGTTTTTGCAACTATTCCTGTAAGATTGAATTTATTTCAAAATGAAATTTATTAATTTAAAAAAAAAAGGAGGATGGCATTCTATCACCCAGTCTTTTGAAAGGTAAAATTGAGTAACTAAGAGTACCAGAGAGATGAAAGCGAAGTAAAGCTGTGATTTTTTTTTTTTTACCATGCTCTGGGGCAAAAATGGGCTGATATATAGTTTTTACCCTAAGATTTCCATTAATGAATTAAAGTAGTTCATTCAATGGAAATGTGTATTTTTTTAGGAGTTTACATGGGGTTGTGACGGAGGTGCCAAGGAGCCCCAAGGATTGCTGACCAGGCAGAACATACCAACCCTGAGAGGAAGCAAGACATCAAGCCTCTGAAACCGTGAGCCAATAAATTGCTGTTGTTAAGCCAAAAAAAAAAAACAACAACACTTACATGGGGTTAGTTTGTTTCCTTCTCTGCCCTTTCATTTAGGGCTTTATTTTGTGAAGTAATTGCATGCAACTGGATGGGGGGTGGTATCTGAATTCATTACATGCCAGTAGGTGAGATTATAGGTGAATTTTGCCCAACACATTGAAGGATACAGCTCAGTGAGATCCCATTCTATCAGTTATCTATCGCCATGTAACAAATTATCCTAAAATTGGGAAGCCTGAAATAATGTTTATTATCTCAGGCAGTTTTGAAGGTCAGGAATCTGGAGTGGCTTAGCTTGGGTAGTTCTGGCTCAGGGTCTCTCTTGAGACTATGGACAAGAATTTGGCTGAGTCTGTATTCTCTGAGACTTGCCTAGGTTGGATGACTTGGCTTTTGGCCGGAGACTTCATTTCCTTACCCTTTGAATCTCTCCCTGGAGCAGTTCCTGTCATGTTCCCCCCAAGAGAATGTGTTCAAGAGAGCAATCTTGCAACCAAGATGACCAAAACCAGAGTCTTTTCATAACCTAATTTTTGAATTGACATAACATCATTTCTGCCATATGTGATTGGTCCCACAGCCCAACCCTGGTACAGTGGGGGAGAGGACTACACACGGTATGAACACCAGGAAATGGGATTCATTGGTGGTGGTGGGCATATTGGGGAATGGCTACCACAGCCATTTATTCACCATTCTAAACTTTCTCCATAAAATCTCAGGCATTGTCCCATTACTTCTGGTGAATTATTTGGTTTCCAGCTGAGGTGAAATCCTCTGCCTCCACACTAAATCCAACTACTCTTGTTCATTCAAGGATATCATTCTAGGAAGTCTCCTCTTTGTCCTGGATTATTAAGTGTTCTGTCTCTCTGGATCATCTCATGAGTAAACATATTAATTCTCATATCGTCTCTCAATAAATGTCCCTCTTTGCATGAGACATCCCTGTCCTGCATATTTCATTTTATTTTTTTCTGGTTCTTACAGAAAAATTTCTCAGTTGTCTGTGTTTGTGGTCTCCAATTCTTTTCTCATTCTCCTTGAAAATCACTCTTGTCAAGGTCAACAACAAATTCCCTATTGGTTTATTTCATGGTCCATTTTTAATTTTCAGAGTATTTCATCTATTAGCAGCATTTGCCAGAGTTCAGTTCCCCCTACTTCTAGATAATTTTTTCATTTAGATTCCGGATGCTTCCTATCTCAAGCAGCTCTGAGTTCCTTCTTGATACTCCTGGTTTCCTTCTCATCTCCCTGACATTTAATGGCTGGCATGTCCAGGGCTCTTTTTTCTCAATCTAACTCTTCCTAGTGATGTCATCCAGTTTTTGTGCTCTAACTAATGCTATATTTATTTAAAGTAATGTATTTCAAATAATATAAATATATATTATTTATATAAGACTCCCAAATATATGTACCTAGCCAAGACCTCTGCCTAGTCTCTGTTCTCATAGATGTACCTGCTAAGCATCATCTTTTGTGTGTCATCCTTTCTTTCACACCCAAAGTCCAATCCATCAATAAATTTTGTGGGATATGGCTACAAGATTTTGACTCAGAATTTTACTTTTTCTTAGTACAACCATTTCTTTACACTGTTTCATAGCTCCAATATCTATTTTTATATTATTCTAGTATCTTTATTACTTGTCTTCCTGCTTTCACCATTACTCTCTACATTATGTTCTTCACACAGCAGCCAGTGTAAAGCTTTTCACATGAAAGTCAGATCATATCCTCCATCAGAATCATCCTCCCACTAGGCTCTAGAGAAGAATTTGTTCCTTACCTCTTCCAGCCTCTGGAAATCTTCCTCTCTTTTATAAGTACATTTGGGGCTCACTTGTAAAATCCAGGATAGTACCCCATCTCAAGATCCTTTACTTAATCACACTCACCAAGACCATTTTTCCAAATAGGTAAAGTTTACAGGTTTAAGGAACTTGGGGGGCCATTATTCATCCTACTGTATTCCCCATTCCTTCTTTCCCCCAGCCCATGACAACCACTAGTTCACTTTCAGTCTCTGTGCTGTACATATGCCTATTCTGGACATTTCATATAAATGGAATCACATGATACATAGTGTTTTACGACTAGCTTCTTTCACTTAGCATAACATTTTTAAGGTTCATCCATTATTAGGCACACATCTCATTCGTTACTATGTCTGGATAATGTTCCATTGTATGGATAATATTTCATTTTTTTTATCCATTCATCAATCAGGGGACATTTGTGGTTGTTTTCTACTTTTGGACTATTAGAAGCATACTTCTGCAAATATTTGCAGAAAGAGTGGCTGGGGGATGACTTCTGGAGTTGTGCCTTATTTAGCCAGACCACTGTTTCTTGTTGTTTAATGTAGTTTTACTGAGGTATATTCACATACCATAGAATCACCCAAAGTTTACAATCAATTGTTCACAGTATCATCACATAGTTGTGCATTCATCACAATTTTTGAACATTTCAGAACTCCAAAAATAAGAATAAAAATAAAAGTAAACAAGACTACTCAAAACATTTCATACTCCCCCCCAATTATTCATTTACTTTTTGTCCCCGTTTATTCTGCTCATTTACACATACACTGGATAAAGGGAGTGTGAGCCACAGTTTTTCACAATCACACAGTCACTATAACTATATATACCTATATAGGTACGCGATTGTTTTCAGAAATCAAGGATACTGGAATGCAGTTCAACAGTTCCAGGTATTTCCTTCTAGCTATTCTAGTAAACTAGAAACTAAAAAAGGGATAGCTATATAATGTATAAGAATAAACTCCAGAATGGGGTGGGAGAAAAAAATGGAAAAAGAAAGCCCCTTTTCAGAGCCTGTCACCAGCCCCCCACTTGTGCTGGTCGACTGGTGTTGGCACCTGGTTCTCTCTGCCTCTTTTCTTGGGACATGTCCATTTTCCAGTATTCTGAGTTCAGCCAACTCTAAAAGCCTCTGTTTTTATTTATTTTTCTGTCAGCCCCTCCGTCTTTGCTGTGAGCAACTTCAGGGTACTTTCCTGCTTGCTCAGGGTTTATGTGTGCTTGTGGCTTGTATTCAGTAGTCCAGATTTGTTAACAAAAACCATGATTGGAGTTTGGTTGAGTTACTTTTTCTCACTCCAGGTAGCCTGCTTCTTTCTCCCACAGTGAAGTTTCCACTCAGCCTGCCATGCTGGTTGGGGACGGGTGCCAGCTCTGCAGTTTGGGGAGTTTTACTTACAGTTCTATGCTGTGATCTCAGCCGTTCCCCCCATTCCAGGCAGGTGTATGATAGTGTCCAGTCAGGGATGTCCCCACTTGTTGGAGACTATTTATTAGTTGTTCCTGGCTATTTATTAGTGGCTCTAGAGGACTAACTAAATTCCACACCTTTCTATGCCACCACCTTGCCCTCCCTTGTGATCTGTTTCTTAGTTGGTTTTTGTATATGGTGTGAGGTTAGGGTCACCTTCATACTTTTGCATTTGGGTATCTGGTTTCCCAGCACCACCTGTTGAAGACTGATCTTTCCCCATTGAGTGCCCTTGGCACCATTTTGAAAAGGGGTGCCATAGAGGAGAGGGCCTGTTTCTGAAATTTCAATTTGATTCTATTGGTCCATATATCTTTCCTTGTGCCAAGACTGCACTGTTTTAACTACTGTGGTTTTGCAGTAAGTTTTAAAATCAGGAAGTGTGGGTCTTCCTACTTTCTTTTACTTTTTCAAGACAATTTTGGCTGTTTGGATCCTCTTTCCCTTCCATATAAATTTGACAAGTAGCTTTTTTATTTCTTGAAAGAAGACTGTTAGAAATTGGTATTATATTGAATCTGTAAATTGCTTTGGGTGGAATTGACATTGTAACAATATTTAATTTTCAAATCCTGGAACAGGGAATGTCATTCCACTTATTTAGGTCTTCTTTGATTTCTTTCAGCAATGTTTTGTAGTTTTCCATGTACAAGTCCTTTACATCCTTGTCTAAATTTTTTCCTAGATATTTAACTCTTTTCATTGCTATTAATAAATACCTTTTTATTTTTATTTTATTTTGTTTTGTTTTATTTTATTTTATTTTATTTTGAAATAAATTCACAGTTATAGGAACAGTTGCAAAAACAATACTAGCCCCATACAAAGAATTCCATCATACCCTGACCCCCCTCCCCCGATAGCTCAATCCACCAACCTTAACATGCTGTCACATCGCTGTTTCTTTCCCTCCCTCCCTATCATCCATCATCTATTGCTCTGTCTTCTGAACATATGAGAGCTAGCTGCACACATCCTTGAACATACACTATAATTCACGTGTACACTTCCCATGAACAAGAACATTCTTTTATGCAATCCCATTAAGTGCAGCTAAGAAGTACAAAAGATTCAACAATGATACAAAGCTTACATTCTATATTTCCTTTACCTATGTCTCAACTGTGTCCCTTTGTGCCACCTGTCCTCTATCCTCCAATTCCATCCAAGTTCATCTTTGGCATTCAATCATCTTCTATTTAGACTGTCTTTTTTTTTTTTCCAGTTGTGGAAACATATTTACAGCCTAAATCTTCCCATTCCACCCCCTCCCTCCCTTCCATTAGTGGGATTAATCACCTTTAGAATGTTGTAATGCTCTTTCCCACCATCCATTACTAGACATTTCCCTTCACCTCAAACAGCAACTCCACCCTCATTTCTTAACTCCCCATTGCCCCGTCCCCCATTTCTCTTAACCCAAACTCTACCTTTCATCTCTATGGTTATATTCTCTGATAATTTCTTTGTGTTTGCTGTGGAGGTTAAAATTAACCTCTTAAATCCATATCAATCTTGTTTTTCTTTGATACCACCTTCACTTCAATAGGACACATAAACTATGATCCTATACTCCTCCATTCCCCTACCTTTATATAGTTGTCTAAAATTACATATTTTACATTGAGTTCAAAACCATTGATTTATCATTAGAGTTTGTGTAATTTATATCATGTAGGAAGTAAATAGTGGAGTTACAGTTCAAAAATTATTGACTTCTATTTGTATTCCATTGTGGTTGGAGAATATGCTTTGAGTATGTTCAAAAAATTTTTTAATTTCTTGAGGCTTGTTTTATGTCCCAGCTTATGGTCCCTTCTGGAGAAAGATTTGTGATCACTAGAGGAAAATGAGTGTCCTGGTGCTTTGGTATGTAAGGTACTATATATTTCTGTTAAAATTCTCTTTATCTCTTTCTCCTTTCTGTTGTTTCTCTGTTGGTAGGGCTTCCTTTAGAATCTGAAGTAGGGCAGGTCTTTTATTGGCAAAGTCTCTAAGGATTTGTTTGTCTGTGAAAAATTTAAGCTGTCCCTCGAATTTGAAGGAGAGTTTTGCTGGATAAAGTATTCTTGGCTGGAAATTTTTCTCTCAGAATTTTAAATATGTCATGCCACTGCCTTCTTGCCTCCATGGTGGCTGCTGAGTAGTCACAACTTAGTCTTATGTAGTTTCCTTTGTATGTGGTGAATTGCTTTTCTTTTGCTGCTTTCAGAGCTTGCTCCTTCTCTTCAGTATTTGAGAATCTGATCAGAATATGTCTCAGAGTGGGTTTATTTGGATTTATTCTATTTGGAGTTCGCTGAGCATTTATGCTTTTTGTATTTATATTGTGTAGAAGGTTGGGGAAGTTTTCCCCAACAATTTCTTTGAATACTCTCTCTAGACCTTTACCCTTCTCTTCCCCTTCTGGGACACCAATGAGTCTTAGGTTTGGACGTTTTATTTTATCTATCATTTCCCTGAGATCCATTTCAATTTTTTCAATTTTTTCCCCATTCTTTGTTTTGTTCTTTCATTTTCTGTTCTGTGCTCCTCGAGGAGGCTGAGTTGTTGTTCAGCTTCCTCTAATCTTGTATTATGAGTATCCAGATTCTTTTTAATTTGGCCTACAGTTTCTTTAATTTCCATAAGATCTTCTATTTTTTTATTTACTCTTGAAATATCTTCTTTATGCTCTTCTAGGGTCTTCTTTATGTCTTTTATATTCTGTGCCATGCTCTTCTTCAAGTCTTTTACATCCCGTGCTATGTTCTCATTGCCTGTCTGTAGTTCTTTGATTAATTCTGCCAGGAACTGTGTCTTCAGATCTTTTGATTTGAGTGCTTGGGTTCAGGTTCTCCATGTCGTCTGGTTTTATCATATGTTTTAAGATTTTCGGTTGGTTTTTGGCCTCTTGGCATTTGCTTTACTTGATCTTTAATTTGTTAGAATTGCAGCTTGGTGACATACACTTTCTCTAACTAACCAGCAGATGGCGTCCGTGAGTCACTTATTCCCCTCAAGTCAGTTCTTCCCAACTTTGCGGTGTGGGGGATCTGATTCTTTTGGGGTCCGATTGGTGCACTTAATTTGGGTGTGTTGTCAGTGCTGTCTGCCCTCAATGAGGGGCGTGTGCCTGAGTGGTTAGGGAGGAAGAACAGGTTAATCAACCCCCCAGGTGTTCCTGGAGATTTAAGGCTGTTCTCTGCCACTGACACAAAAGTCCTTGGTATTGGCGTAGGTTCCCTGGGATTTCTGAGCGGTTCCCCCTCCCTGCTGTGCTCTTCCAGGACCTCTGCTGAGGGGGGGAGGGCTGTGCCACGTCACAAGTGAGCGCCAGCCTCCAGGGAAGCCCTGGACCGCCAGGCTGTGTAGGGGCGTTCCTAGCTGGCTTCAAAGATGGTTGAATGGGACGCATTAACTCCCCCCTTTCTGCACAGCTCCGCTCTCCCAGCTCCCAGACAATCAGCTGTGGGTGTATTCAAGGCCACTGTCCATGGCCGATACTGTGTCGTGTGAGCGGTGCTGCGGGAAAGACTCCCTGTCAGGCTGGGTTTCTTGGCTCGGCTCTGTGCTGTGTTCAGCCCCGGGCAGGAGTAGCCCCGCCCGCTGGGGAGACGGCTGCAAGTTGTGCGTCTCCCGTTTGCTCCCCTGGACCCGAGACAATCAGCAGTGGGTGTGGGAGGGGTTATCCTCCACCCCAGACACCGAGGCGTTAGTCCAGACCTCCCGTCTTATCTGTAGCTGTTCCCAGGCTTCTTTTTTTTAGAAAACGCCAACCCACTGTTTCCTCTCACCACAGTGTGGCTGAGGGACTCAGCTGACACACTCACTCGTTTCAGAATGCAGACTCCTGGTTTCACCAAATGCACATTCCCTGTGGCTTTAGCAGAACCTGCCTGGCTGTTGCTACTCTGGAAGTGGTGTTTTGGGTCCTTTCTTGTTTTTTATCTAGTGTTTTCCGTGGAGGTGTTTTTTTCTCTGTCTCACCTAGTCACCATCTTAGGTTCCTCCTCCCAGAGTCTTTTTAATTTGGCCAACAGTTTCATTTATTTCCATAAAATCTTCTGTTTTTTTAATTTACTCTTGCTATGTCTTCTTTATGATCTTCTAGGGTCTTCTTTATGTAGCTTATATCCTGGGACATGGTCTTCTTGATGTCCTTTAAATCCTTTGCCATGTTTTTGTTCCTCGATTGCATTTCTTTGATTAATTCTGTGAGGAACTTTGTTTCTTCTGACAACTTGATTTGTGTTTTTGGAGTTGAATTCTCCATATTGTCTGTTTTTCTCATATGCACTGAGATTTTCTGTTGTATTTGGCCTCTTGGCATTTGCTTTGCTCGACAGGGTTCTTTCAATTTGTAAAAAAAAAAGAAAAACGCTATCTAATTTTTCAGAAACACTGGTGACGTACACTTTCGCTGACTAACCAGCAGATGGCATCTGTGAGTCACCTATACCTCTCAAGTCAGTTCTTCACCTTGTCCCTGCGGTATGTGGGAAAATGATTCTTGTGGGGTCCAGCCGGAGAACTCAGCCTGGGTGTGTTGCTGGAGCCGTCTTCCCTGAATGCGGGGCGCTTGTACGGGTGGCCAGGGAGGAAGGACAGCCTCAATATTCAAATCCCCCCGGTTCCCAGAGATTCAAGGCCGCCGCAGGAGTCCAAACCTTCATTTCATTTCAACCCCAGCCCCTCTCTCTCACTGTCCCACAAACCACCGGACTTGGCGTAGTGTCCCTGGGATCTCCGAGCGGGTCGCCCTGCCCAGCCGCGATTTTCCAGGACCTCTGGAGGGAATGCCGTGCTACATCATCAGTGCATGCCATCCCTCAAGGGAAGCCCCGGGCCGCTGGGCCGAGCCGGCTTGTTTTCAGCCTGATGCAAAAATGGCCGAATGGGGCATCTCCACACCCCGCTCCTCACACAGTTCCTCCTTCCCAGCTCTGGGACAACTGGCAGGGCTCTGGGCTGTGGGCACAGCCCCAGGCAGGAGTTTATCCAGCCCTCCCGGGAGCAAGCTGTTAGCCGCGGGGTTTCATTCGGCTTCTGGCACTTCCCTCTGTTCCCCCAGCCCCAGGGATGTCTGCAGCGGGCTATCTTCCAGGCCAGACACCAAGAGGCCGGCCCAGCCCCCTCTTGCTGTGTTTTACTGCGTGGTTCCCACGATTGCACCTGCAGCCGCTCCTGGGTTTTTCCCTTTTATTTATTTATCTTTATATTAAAAGAGCCCGTCGGTCTCCAGATGCCAAAGCCTGGCTTCCCCAGATCGCCACATGGCTGTGGGACTTTCAGCCAGCTTACTCACTCATTTCAGAATGCAGACTCCCAGTTTCACCAAGTATACAGCCCCTGGGAACTAGCAGATCTCGTTCAGCTGGCTCATCGCTGTCACCGGTATTCTGGGTCACTCTCTGGTCCTTATCTAGTGTTTTCCACGGAGGAGTTCCTAGACTCCATCTTGGTTTCTCCATGAATACCTTTTTAATGCAAGAAGAGCCTTTTATTACAATTAGCCCAAATTCTCAAGTTGTTAAAAAATCTTTAATACAGTGAGGACTATCATCTGTTTCTCTGGTCATTTAGATTAGTGTTTTGTGGCTTCTCACTATTTGATTGGAGAAAACAAATCAACATGGATCACCATGCTTTTTGCTCTGACTTTTAGGGCACAGAGTGTATTATGTATGGCCCACACTTAAATCATGAAGGGAGTGTTTTGACTTTTTAATTATGCTTATTTTTTCATGATTTCTTCACATTTCTCTTTTTAGTAAAAGGGTTTTGAAACAGTGACTTTTTCCTGCTTTATTGTCCATATTGTTTCATCTATACAGATGAATTGTTCATATTTTAAATCTTTTAATACTTTTTCCAAGTTGTTGATGACATTACCTAGAGTGTGAAAAACCTACAATAGATAAACTTGCAGAAAATAAAGAGGCTTTGTAGAAAAATGCCCCTCCTCACATAGAAAAGAAATACAAGCAAAAATGTGATGATGTCCAAGGAAAATGGAATAAACTGAAGCTTGAGGTTTTCAAAGATATGCATCTGCTTGAAGAAATTATCCCCAAGCTCAGACCTTTTCAGGGACATCCAGATGCCATTGGGGGTTCAAGTCTATTGCCATATAATGTTGTAATAATGTATAAAAATCCCAGTAACAGTAGTTGAGTTTTTTGCATACTTTTTTAAATCATATTTTTTATTGTGGAATATAACATATATACTTAGATGTGATAACTTTCCAAATGCAATTTATCAAGTAGTTAGTAAATTTCAAAAGAAATGTTATGGGTTTAGTTTCCCATTGTTTCAGATATTTCATTATTGTGAAATATAACATATGCAAAATGTAAGTAACTTTAAGAGTATGATTTAACAAGTAGATATATAGGACATTTCCAAACTGTTTGAGTATCACTACCATATACATATCTATATATATATATATATATATATATTATATAGTATATATAATAGAGAGAGAGAGAGCAGAGAGAGAGATGAGAGAGAGAGAGAGAGAGAAGTGATAACATACAAATTACAATTTAACAAGTAGCTATAGAGCACATTTCAAAGATGCTGTGGGTTACATTTCTAACATTTCAGTTCTTTCCTTCTCGCTATTCTAAAACCCTAGCTACTAGGAAAAAGAAAATTATATAGAGATTCAGTATTCATAATCCTTTGTTAAATTCCATCTTGTCTGTTGGCTTACCCTCTTCCTCTGGTACTTTCCTGATCTTCAGGGATGTCTAGGCAATGACCACCATAACATTTTTCATGTTTGAAAAGTGGTGTTGAGAGAGATTGCAAGAGGAGCCAAGATGGTCCTCTGGTGGGGCACTCTTACGCACACATCATAGACAACCCTTTTAGGTTCTAAAGAATTGGGTAGCTGGTGGTGGAGCTACCTGAAACTATCGAACTGCAACCCAGAACCCATGAATCTCGAAGACAATTGTATAAAAATGTAGCTTATGAGGGGTGACAATGGGATTGGGGAAAGCCATAAGGACACACGTCCACTTTGTCTAGGAGCCTTTTCTTTTTCCACTATTTTCCCGCTTCTCTGTGTAGTCCTAGGAAAGAAAATATTTTAAAAGCAACTCTTTTTACAAGCTATTTTCATGTGGATCCCAGTACCTCTCCTGGGTGACCCTACATAGGTGCTGTGCCTTTGTGGGGCCTTAAGCCACTTTTCAGCTTAGTATATTCAGCTGTAAGGAGTGTGCATATTTCACAACATTTTAAAGTATTAGCACCTAAAAGTTATATAAAATTATTTTCAATGCAAAACTTAAATAGCATTTTTATTCCTCAAGTTAAATAACACTTTTGTTCTAAAGATTAAATATAGTTATTTTCAAAACAGTCATTTTCTTTACAATAAAATGTATTAGCATTCATAGTGTGTGTAGTGTTTAATTACTTGTAGTTAAAAATTTCTTATTGTGTTTTAGGACTACACTTGTCAGTCAATAAATAGCCACTGAGGGAAGGCAGGAAGTTCAATTGCCAATACCTTGGTTATGGGGATTCTCTGTGTTTATGTTACACTCCTCTACAGAGTAACACATGGAAGACACACCCGGGCCCCTTTTCTTTTTATAGCTGCACCACTAATAATATGGCCAAGTGAGGGTGTAAATCTTGACTTACTTGTGGATTTGCCATTTTTATGCCATCCAGTATGTGAGTTAATGTTGTGAGATTTAAATGTACACTTGAGATCTTTGGAGTTATTGACGTAAATGTTGTTTAAAAGGTTCAGCAGTAGGGTGGGTGTGCACCTGTTGCTTTGGGATTGAAAGTCCTCAGTCACTTTAGCTGTGGAGCCCACTATCCCCTCTCTGACCCTGGGGCCCTCCTCTCTGCCTGGTCAGACTTGGGAAGGTCTGAGCTGAGTGGTCCCCACACCATCCAGCCTTGTCTCTTTGCATATGATGGTGATTGTAAAACCAAAGCTTAGACTTGCTAGTTCTCCTCTGATTTGCATAAGATGAAATATTTCATGAGTTTATACAACAGATTAAAAGTTAAGTCTCCTCACAGGATGTAATCCTTGTAAATAAACATTGTGCATACCAATAGTTTCCTCTTGTCATCCAAGAGATAAATTCATTTTGAGTTTTTTAGAATCATGAGTTTCTTGATATTCTGTTTGGCCAACACATATTTACTAGAAATGAAGCTGATTTTTTGTGTCCAGAGCACTGATGAAGATAATAGGTGGGTGTGTAATAAGTGGAATTTATACTTAAAATAAATGAAAAAATTACATTTTCCACATTTGAATGTTAACCATCTTTAGTATTTTCACTGAAATTTTAATGTTCTTTTGGATCTAAGGACTCTCACCATGTTGGTAAATTGTGGAGTTTTGTGAACCTTGGA